>NC_068360.1:104158501-104186001 GCF_020536995.1 Dreissena polymorpha
AGTGTGATGAGATAGACTAATTATATGTTAGTGCAATAACATACATCGTTTGATTGCAAGGTAACTTTCCTGTTTCACTGAAATGATTTCAATAATATTTGCATTATCTATCCTGGATCAAAAAGAAATAACTATCACTGACACGTGCATTTTCTGATATTTTAATTATATGTTTTACAAGCGAATATCGATGGCATATCCCATAGTTTCGTAATTTATTTAAACACATTACTATTGTTTTATTAATATACTTTTGCCTACAGCCGTTATATGTTTGTATGTGTTTTTGATGTAATACTTTATAGTTTTGCAATTCACGATTCCGGCGAGAGAGACAACAAAATAAGAACGAGTCCAATGTATATGTTCAATTTTACGTTTTTAACAACTATGATATATTGCATGATGCTTAAACTCATTTCGATGTGGCGTATGGGATATGATGGCCGTCTAGCGATTAGGAGATCATGGGTTCAATTCCAACTCTGTGAGCTTTCGTATTATCCCTCTGATAAGTCCCATTGCACTTCCTGGTTCTACCGATACCCAAAAAACGAACTCGAGTTCATATAAATTGTGTTTTTTTTACTGCAACTTGGTTGTCTACTGCTATGTCATCTCCTGCAACTTGTTTGTCTACTGCTATGTCATCTCCTGCACTTGGTTGTCTATTGCTATGTCATCTCCTGCAGCTGAAACTGGGTTTAACTCATAAGCATAAACTGTCCTGCCAGATAAGCCTGTGCGGACTGCACAGGTTAATTATGAACGACACTTCACTTTGCGCCTAAACTGGATTTTCGTTTAGAAGAAACTTCCTTTAAACGAAAAATTCTATAAAAGCGGAAAGTGTCGTCCCTTATAAGCACGTGCATACTGCACAGACTAATCTGGGACGACACTTGACGCGCATGCCTTCATATTTGTTGTTTTTTTTTCAGAACGAGGCCCAAAGTAATCGTTTAAATATTAACAGTTCATGGTGTTCATATTGGTATGATAAAGTATGTCAGCGGTCAAAATAACGACTGCTCTGCTTTATATAACAGTTAATAGTTTGCAAATTGAATTGTGCTGCGTTATATGCTTTAAAAAGAGTTACAACGTTCTTTAAGTGAACAGGGGCCACGATTTAGGGCTTCCTAACATTTTAATGGCAAGCGTTGCAAGGGAGTGGTATAGGTAGTTTGAGTCGAAACGTTTGCCCAATGAACGCTTGAACACTTTAAACGTATAATAAATGACCACAAACATAATAAATGAGTCTCGACGTGTTATTTTACAATTATTATAAATTGGAAACAGTTTGCATACATCAAAAACCGGTATCGTCCAAATACCGTCATATTTCATCCCGCCTTAATTGACAATGGCAAATACCCGCTGCGAGGAGTGGGAAATAAGTGGCGATATTTCATGGCCTTATCTAGGCACTGTCCGCTCATCAAATGTCGGGCAATCTGTTTATGAGATAATTCCATAAACACCGCAGATGAGTTCTTAAACTTTTGATAAAATCAATTTAGCGCTTGTCCGGTTGAATTGCCGGGCTCATCTGTATCGAACATTTAATGCCAACGATGCTATATGTATACGTAGATGTGCGGACTGTACAGGTTAAACTGGAACGACAATTTACGCACATGCATTAAATCCCCTTTTCACAGAGCGCGGCTCATATATATATGTGCACATGGAGCATATAACAACTAATCTTTCACACATCGTATTTTATATCGGTCTAAGCAATGATTACATTCTTCATTGGTGTAGATTTTGACATTTCATATTGTCTATACTCCGCAATCATTGATTTCTATTAAGTTTGCGATCTTATTCGTTGCTTGCTATGAAATTTACATTAACATAGTATGTTTTCCTCCCTCATACCCTTTCTGGCAAATCGGCATTCGGCTCCATTAAAAAAATGCACAAAAGAGGTCGCAATCAACAGAGGTGATATAATGTTATTAAATAAAAGTACTTAGACCCAAGAAGGCTTTATACGGACAATAAAAAGCATGTAGGGCGTCCAATCAGTTGAAAATCACTTTTACTCGCGTAAAGACAACCCCACCGTTGAAAAAAACATATCTACTGATATCCTTTTCATAATTGCATATGCTACACCAATACATCAGCTCATTTGTTCTTAAGAAAACACATACGGATAGCAAAATTAAATTATAAAATGGTCAATATGTTCGTTACACTACTTTCGAATCCGAGTACTACTCATATCAAAGAGTATCCGAAATAGTATCCGAAAAGAAAACATTCAGTGCGAACGCATAAAACTATAAAGAAATCATTTTTCATTTCAGAGTGTCATTGACAATGTAAAACCCCATTCTGTTGAATTTAATATCGTTATCATACAGTCATCGTAATATTGTGCTGATACGCGCGGTATGAAAAATGTAATAAAGCGACTGAAATATATGTTTTTTTGCGGATTAAATATACCCGCGCCATGGGGGCCGCATGCGGGATACAGGGAGTTTATCGATTCGGCGCCGCAGAATACAGAGTAAAGAGGGATGAGGTATTTTTAATACAACATAAATCATTCGCATAACACCGGCTTTCGTTTTATTGTAGTTAATATTGTATCACGAAGCATTTAATGGATCGACTTGGTAGAGGCAAGTTTTAATATCATGAACAATAATTATTTGTTCTCTGTTTTATATGTTTTAAATAAGAGATGTTTTGCATTTGGTGTCATTATTGTGTGTGCTGGTGTAGTTTTCAAAGAGTTATTCTTAAGCAAAGGTTGCATTTACCACGTTTGACATACCTGCATTTACCGAGAGAGAATTAAATACAGACATTGCGCGCATTTGGTAATATTATACATGTAATAGTTAATAGACTATTTCATGATGTACGCAAATAGGCAATGTACACTCATATTCTAGTTGTGTGCACATGTTGAAATGAACTTAATTGTAACTGGCTCCTAGCAGACATTAATTCATTCAGGATACACGAATGTCAATTAACTCTGTCAGTGCTGGAACCGAATTTTGAAGGCCTTTGCAAACAGTTTGGATCCAGATGAGACGCCACAGAACGTGGCGTCTCATCAGGATCCAAACTGTTTGCTATTCTGATAGAATTTTTAGAAAAAAAATCAAAGAAAATGCTTATTTTAGAAATTAAGCAGACGAAATTTTAGCAGACGACAAATTTCCCAGCATGCAAAGGGTTAACACACATATACATGTACTTCTTTCTGGAATACGTGATATGCTCTCGCATAATTCCGCCAGTCATTCCGTTACAGAAGCTAATAAAAGGCATTTTGTTTAACTGAAATAGCCACTTAACTTAAAGAGCGCGGAATTTGATCAATCCTAGATAACAGTTATCAGTAAAATCAGCGAAATTGCAAAACTCTGGCTTCTAATACTAATTTAGACTTATCTTTACTGGCTTAGAAATGGCTAAACGTATATCAAATGATCGCTTTGTTATCAATAAACATTCCGTTTCTAAGGTAACGGTTTATTTGTCGAATTTGATCTAAGTTCCCGCGGCGTCGCTTATTCTATGGCAACGCAGATGAGCGATTTGGAGGTTTTTAATTAAGATCTTACGCTATTAAATACGTAGGGAGAACATAAAAATCGCCATACAGTTCGGCGCTGTGTGCACGCGGCGAATCTTAATGGCGGCCCATACTTACACGTTATCTTCCCAGTAAGAATTCAAATCTTCTTCATTGATACACGCGATTTCGACAGCGCCGCACAGTCAATGGATACAATTATACGCCCGTTCTTCGCGTGACGTGATACGCTATATGCCGGAACAGTTGTAAAATCGTTGCAGGAAATTTGCCATAAATCATCGAGCCAAATTGTTACTTAACGCCGTCTTGTTGCGCGAACCGCTCGTGTATTTTAGAGTAATTCGAATGTATTTATAGCCTCCCTTGATCGCATCCGATTAACAGTGTAATGGTTACAATATACTAAACATTTAAGTTGTGTAATGCTATGCTGAACAATCTTCTTTAGGCGCGCTTGTCATGACTTTATTTGTTTTTATTTCTTAATACGTCTACATGTTGTTTAAAAAACATTGTTTTGTACTAGAAACTCACTGTTTTGCGTAAAGGTCGGAGACGATACCTTGCTAGGTTTCGTTTCCCTTCATCAACTGGAGAGTAGTCGGTAACAAGATGGACGTAAAACAGTGAATTTTGACACGTGTCAAGTTCTTTCTTACATATCGCATGACCTTTCTTTTTATTGTTTAAATCACTTTGTCTTGGAATGCTCTTTATGGTTATTAGGGTCTGTACATTTACGAAAAATGTTGCGTTCAATTCTTGTTAAAAGTTATTGCTTTTACATTGAATGTGTAACATCAATCTTTTGGTACACTCTGACCTTATGTTTTGTTTCTGTTGAATGGTGTTTACGCCCTGTTTTGATTTGGGAAAAGCTTATCAGTTAATTAACACGTGTGCTTATTGCCAAGGAAGAAGTAATCAATTAAACTAACGAGAACATATATAAAATAAATGTTTCAATCTCTTTGCTCCTCCGAATTGTGAGCAACTGAAAAGTTACTTGTAGCCTCTAGAGTCAAAAAGTAGTCCCTGTGACTCAAGCTCTCGATTCAGGCGGGCCTTTTAGGCTGCTGGTGGAAGAATACATTTTAAGATTCATTACTAAGAAAGTCATCAAAACGATATTTTTAGCTGTTGGCGTAATATATTTTCTTAAACCTTTTAAATTAGAAGAATTTGATAGAAATATGTATTTGAACGGTTAGTAAGGACGTGAAATATTTAGTTAATTTGAGAGATAAAAAGATCAACACTAGTTATACTATATATTGAGGACCGGTATATAGGCGCTTACACCAGAACAGTTAACAAGTTACGTGTTTTGAAATGTTTGTTTGTATTAATTAACATGTACCGAAATGGCATGAGCTGATGTAAATCGTTTGCAAACTCATTATGCGATGATGTTGTTTCATTATAAAAAATTATAGATGTATATTTACAATTAAACATAATACGTGCATTAACATAACACCATCTAATTGAGCGTATTGTTTCATTTATGCAAGTCTTTCTTATGATAAAACATGGTATTTCTGTTATGTTACAGATATTAGTAAAAAATTATGTCATTGCGTTTGGAAGTTTTCATTACCTTTCTGTGCAGGCTAATACATCGTATTCGGAAACCATATCAATTCCAATCAATTTTCAATATGACAATGTTTTCATAAAATGTTATTAAAGGCAACCACATTTTTTAAGATTCTATCTCAATATAATTATCTACTAACCTAACTATACATTAATAAGCTTTAACTTGGTAAATGGAAAATTAAGTTCAACATCTACCAGACTAATAGCCATTAATCATTTACTGGGGAGACTTTACTTAGAAAAAGACACCGCAATTACTGTTGCATTACAGCTAATACTCATTGTGAATGACGTGTAACGTCTGTTCTGATTATAAACGTATGTTTTAAACTATCATGAATTACGATTATTTTAATTATACGCATATTTACCTAACTAATTCCATAGCGTCTTTAGGAAGAAACCATACCCCGTTTCTAAAATCATGAAGAAACGATGTAGTAACATGATTTCCCATATCGCTACGACTGAAGGTCTTCATTTTTCACGATAATGCAATAATCATGGTATCCGCTTCTGTCCGTCCGTCTGCCAGTCATGAATCCATCGCGTTTTTCGTTTTGTTGGTTGATTCGTCAGTCTGAGGGTCCGTGTGTAAAAGATAATGAGGACCTTCCGGACCAAGGGCTGCATAATATGAGGACCGGAAGTACGTTTTCCAGCACCCATACATATTAAGTTTAATGAACTAAAGAATGTTTGTACCAATTTGAAAACTATCTGCAATTTTCAGCTTTTTCTTTCTTACACAAATTATTTGATATGGTTTTCTGTTTGAGGGGGGTGCGGAGGAAACCACACGTGTCCGGTATTGAGACCACCAACCAAACGCACATGCTTCCGGAAACGTGGTTTGAATCTGGTGGTCTTGATGAGAAGCGCGGAACCCGGGTCGCCTATTTGAGATACGCGTGTACCAACCACTGCGCTAACCAGACAGCCCGGAGGGTCGGTCGGTCGGCACGTCAATCGAATGGGTAAGTCAGTGTCAGTAAGTCGGTTGGTCGGTCGATCAGGCAGTCGGTCGGACACTCGGTTGGTCAGCGAGTCAGTTGGTCTGTTAGTAAATCAATCAGTCGGTTAGTCTGTCGTTTGAAATGTCGTTCAGTCAGTCGGTATGTCAGTCAGTTGGTTTGTTCGGACGGTCCGTCGGTTAGTCTGTCGGTCGGTCATTCTGTCGGTTTGTCAGTAAATCTGTTTGTTCGGTCAGTCAGTGATTTGGTCGGTCTGTGGGTCGGTCTGTGGGTCGGTCAGTCAGTCAGTCAGTCAGTCAGTCAGTCAGTCAGTCAGTCAGTCAGTCAGTCAGTCGGTCGGTCAGGTCGGTCGGTCGGTCGGTCGGTCGGTCAGGTCGGTCGGTCGGTCGGTCGGTCGGTCGGTCGGTCGGTCGGTCGGTCGGTCGGTCGGTCGGTCGGTCGGTCGGTCGGTCGGTCGGTCGGTCGGTCGGTCGGTCGGTCGGTCGGTCCGACGGTCGATTAGTCAGTCAGTTAGACAATCAGTCAGTCAATCAGTCAGTCTGTCTGTCTGTTGCTCTGTCAAGCGGGCGATGGAATGAGTGCGTTATAGAGAGAAAGGGCGCGATAAAAGTACATGCGGTAAGGCAGATATATTTAATTGTTGTATTCAAATGGATGTCATTCGAAAATAAATGACAGAAAATTAATAGTTTACAGCCGGTGTTCTTTGTACACCCAAGTAGAATGTATTACAGAGATGATGTTCCCCTATAGAAATTAATGAGTATAACGATGTTTTGATCCTACTTTATCCTTAACACATACGTGGGTATTAGAGGGATCAAGACATCTATCTCCGGGTAAGCCTAGTCTCTCTTAATTGCTTTACAGAATTATGTTATATAGCTCGCGTACAAGTTAAATGCTGCGTCAGAGACATAAAAGTCGCTCGTGACTGCCATCTGGATGGCAAATGTTTCTTTCATTTTATTTCATGAATAAATGAAATAAGATGAGTAAGCTTTAGAGTCAGGTGACTCCTGGAAACGTTTTGTTTGTTTATCTGGTCACAGACTCCGTTAGAAAAATACGAAAAACATGTAGTAATAAGTACGAAGGTGATGCGTTGGCCCTACGGTCAATCAAGTAGTGGGACAAGAGAACAAGACAATTATGAAGGGAGCCCAGAATAAATAAGAGGAGACATACAAACAAATATGATGGATGGAATGAAGGTAGATGCAAATAAAGCAAACCAAACAGAAAGAATGAAAAGTAGAAGAGAAGATGATAAAAGAAGACGACGTTTACGGAAGGCAGGTAGGAAGTGGGACAAAAAGGGAGAAAGCGAGGAATGAAGACATACACGAAGGACAAAAAGTAGGAGATTAAAGAAAAAGAAAAACATGCAGAAAGGAAGCAAGATACAGATGCAGACAGAGCAGACAGGAAGAGAAACAGGAAGGGAAAAGAAGATACGTGTGAGAAGAAGAGAAGGATGACAAGAAGGAAGGGGGCAATGAATAACTTAAATGAAGTGTCAACTAGCATGAGGAGATAGACCGCACAAATTATTAAGTGCAGAGGAAAGAAAAGACCGTAAGAGAGAGGAAGCAAAGATGGTGGAGAAATGAGAATAAAAGAGACAAACTGGAAAAATTATGAAAAACATGAAAGAACGTCAATAAAAACAAATCAAGAAAAAAAGAATTCTAAACAAAAGGATGCATTATTTTACGATTGCAGGACGAAAGGGACAAGTGTATGGGCGAAGATGACGGAGTAAATTAGAGAAAGGTCCAATGAGACGGTAAGAACGAGACGAATGTTGAGAGACAATAAAATAATCGATGACAAAATGGGAGTAAAAGGAATAGGAGGGGAGTAAGTGAAACTATGTCAATAGTTAATGTAGATAGGGAAATTACGCGTTGATACAAGTGTGAACGAGAAAGATATTGGTATTTATTTATAAAAACAAACATAATAAAATATTATTTAATTTCCATAGTTGTGTTATACATTTAAATGTTTACAGTTGAAGAGTGTTTATTGTCGAGCGGCCAATTTTGGGGTTAATGAAACCCGGAAATTTACAAATATTCCTCAGAAGTCGCAGAATATCTGCAAAATGTTCGAAGCAGGCAATCTGATCCGTCTGATAAATAAATAATTCACAACCAATAATGGCTAATTCTTAATATCCACAGATCGTATTTTACGCCGCTTCGGCCCAAATGTGGCAATATCCGGGCGTCGAATCGCGACGGCACAGTTAATGAGTTTAGAATGTGCGCGGCACCTAATAAATTGTGCGTAAATAGCGACTGAATCCGAAGGAAGACAATAAATTTCAATTATTTCTGATGCTTTCTGAAATTGTTCTATTCCTGGTGTGAAGCATAACTCGTTCTGCTTTGATGGTATTGGTCGGAAAACAAAGAGAGCGCAAATAGCGTATTCTATAAGCACAAATCGTGTAATGTTATCGATATTCCATCGTTACCCTACAGTCTTTTGAGGTAGGCTTGGGGGGGGGGGGGGGGTGGGAGAGAATCTTGTTGAACTCGATAAAAAATGTTAGATATACATATCAATTGCGATATCAGCAGTGGCAGTCAAACCACCACCAAGGACAACCGACGATAAGAATTCAAAATAAATAAAGTAACAAGAAATGCAGAATTTTAATACAATCAATAATGATACTCTAAAAAAGTGCATAGTATTTATTGAAGTGCGTTGCCAGTGTAGGATTGCATTGCGTAGTGTTCAACCGGCCACAGTTGAGTATGATTGTACCAATTATAGCGAAGATGAGGATGACGAGAGTGAGGAGGAGGTTGTTTTTTAATAAACGAGCTTTTTGAATTCGCGATCCTAAAAACTGAAAATTGCACCCGAAGATATGAACTCTGAAAACATAAAGATAAATATGATTTTCTTTTTTAACGATTAATTTCAATTCAGTTACAATTCGATCAAATTAAGTTCGCCGGTTATCTGCATTAATTATTCATGGCGGGAATCCGATCCCTCGTGTAAAGCAATTTAATCACCGTAACAAATGGGGGCATTCAGCCGCAAGTTTAGATGTGCCAAAATATAACGCAATATTTCGAACATATTTTCGCTCTTTTTTGTTTTTTAAAGTAGCATAGTTTTGCATGATTTCACGAGAGTCTTGTGCGATAATTTAAAAATAAATTCGTGTTGAATTGTTATGTGAAAGTATTTTTGCAGCGAACTTATAACGTCGTGTAAAATGAAAGCCTAACGACAAACGGACAGACTCATTGGCTGCCAGACGGACGGATGGACTGAACGAAAGACGGAACCATAACTGATTACTACAATAAGCGAAAATATCGAATGTCATTATTTTTCAATGTCAAATGATCTTGCAATCTCAAATTTCATGATATTTCTTTCGAAAGACCGTGTTATATATACAATTATACACAATGTGAGATATCACGAGTTTTCATATAGTAGTATTCGGGACACCTATTTGAACGATCAATTGTTTAAGCGAACATTTCATTGATTAACTTGTGCAAGCGAACGTGTCAACGATCATTAGTATAAAAGGATATATCGATAATACATTTTTCTGGTTTTTCTAAACAAATATATCAGAGATATCAGAGAATAATTTCTCCGAAGACTGTTCCGCATCTCCTACATGGAGAACAAGACCAACGAGTAGGTCCGGAACATGACTTCAACACTTGTCAGTCCACAAGAAACCCTTACTGGCGACTGTCAAACGACGAAAGCTTGCTTTGTTCAGACACGTCATCAGGCACGACTCTCTGTGCAAGATTGTTCTCCAGGGCACGCTACCACGAGGTACGACGTCGAGGCCGTCAGAAGAAAAGCTAGATTGACAATATAAAAGAGTGGACATACCTTTCCATGGATGAATTACTCTCAGCAGCATACAATAGACCTGACTAAAGGAGGATTTCTGTATCGTCGTCCCTCATTTCCCCCCAACGGCTAAACCGGTCATTGGATTAATGATGATGATATGATGATGATGATGATGATGATGATGATGATGATGATGATGATGATGATGATGATGATGATGATGATGATGATGATGATGATGATGATGATAATGATGATGATGATGATGATGATGATGATGATGATGATGATGATGATGATGATGATGATGATGATGATGATGATGATGAGATTATAATTAAAAAACAATCATAAATAATAATTATCAACAATTACGAATTATTATTTACAATTATAAATAATTGTATCCATTATTATCATCATCATAAACTCGAATAGAAGATTACACAATTGAAAGCAAACAATTGTATCAAAGTTATAATTGCGCATAGCAATTATTATAAACGAACAATCATCGCTTATATACATCAACATATCAATGATCACTATTTTAAACGAATACATTGATGAGCCCTATATATGAAGCTATCAATAATCACTAATATAACTGGATACAAGCCAAGCAATATAGTCCCCTACCGGTGAAACTCCACCAATGTCAGTATTTTTTTATTTGTTGCCATAGCAACCAGAATTCTTGACGTATGAACAAAATGAAATGACGCGCATAATCCCCATATTGACATCTATCCATGTTTCAAGTTTCATGAAAAAATATGATGAACTTTTAAAGTTATCGCAGGATCCAGAAAAGTGTGACGGACAGACTGACAGACAGACAGAGCGCAAACCATAAGTCCCCTCCGGTTTCACCGGTAGGGGACAATAAACATGTATATTATTGCACATAAGTAATTTGCATGGGTAGTGTCAAACTTTTTATGATACAGCTGCTTTAAATTCAACTGATACTCGATGTAATCATAGTCAACACCGTTAAGACTTTAATAGGCAGACGATTGATTGCGGTGAATGATATTTCATTCACAATTTTGTATTCATATCATTCATTAAATTCACGATCTCGTAATAGTATTTATACGAAACTGGCATAATTCTGACGCGCATGGGCGGAATTAACATGCTTGCAAAAAATTTAAATCAAGAAAATAAAATACAATGATAAAAACGGCGACATCCCGGCGGCAATTTCCACAGCATTAGAAAAGATGTTTTAAGAATTTTAAATCGAATAAAGTTTCTCCGATCCGCTACATTGTGCTTTAATAACCGTGTTAAATTTTGATAAGATAGAGTCATCCATCTTAGCGGATTATGGACGGAGGGTTTTAATACGTACAAACCAGTGTCTCTTTTCGGTGATAGTTCGCACTTCGCTCGAATTCTTCTTTGGACTTAATCGCTTTTCGTCCGATTACTCTTCAACAATGGAGGCCGTAATAGCCCTGAAATAACGCGATATTGAACGCGGCTCGAGTGCTCTAGCGCACGGAAAATCCCTTGAAGTGCGATAAAAGGGGAAGCCGATTATCATTACGAAACTTCGTATATTTCCCGTTAATCTCCGAATATTCCGAAAAAGCGTTTTGAATATCTCCCATCGGACCTTATAGGCAAGTTAAAACAACTGGAGGATCACATCCGATGCCATAACTTGCTTATTACCTGGTTATTATTATACTTGTCTTAACAATGAAGCGAGGAAAATGCTGCCACTTTAAGTCAATAACCCATTGAATCCATAGACCATTTTATAACATATCTGGAAAAATAAATCAGAAAAATGTTATTGTCGCTTTTATTTTTTGTTTCTTAAAATTTTCGTATCAAAATCACATTGACACCCCAGCGAGGGAAAACCATAACAAACGTCTCTTTTTCCGTCGCGTCCAAACAACGCATGCGCACGAAGCATCCTTCCTCGCGCTATTTCCCGGTGTGCACGTAAAAACATACTCAGCATTTAATTCGCCCTTCGCGTAATGGAGACGGCGTAGCCCGCTGATTTCTCGGTCGGTGACAGTCCACGGTTGTCATGCAACGTTTCTTGAGCTGACTTCAACCAGAAAAGGAAGACGCACAGAAATAATTAACGCGCATTACACTAAATGCCAGAAGACAGCTGACTTCCGACTGTTCGGGTCCCCATTTCCGGGGAGTCGTTTTAAATGGGCACACGGTATTTCGCTGTGTTTCAGCGTGATGGGTTGAGAGTTAACTAAACTAATCTGAGAGCAGATGATTGCAATAATAGCGCGCTCTACGTGCAACTTTGTATTATTAACGCCCCATTTCTCCGTGAAAATTTCAGCCGGTTTCATTTTGAGGCACAGGCAAACAAGTTGATCGTTTAACCTTTCCTGACGACACTTCTACGTTGTCCAGGGTTTTTAAGTCTGCTGTTATGTCCGTAGAAATTATCGAGGTCTTCATTGTGTTTGAAATTATTTAATTTATTTTGTTTTACAATACATAGGGCCGGGATCTCAATTTCTTTAGTTAATCTTCATTAATAAGTCAAGACAATATATTATTCATATATACTTTTTATTTGTATTATGTTATGAATAATACTGTTTAAAAAATAGTGTTAGATCAAATTTAGTCAATTTAGGCTACACATATAACTATTTGATGATGCTGATGATTTTAATGGCATTGATGATGGCCAAAACGACAGGGAAGTGATAATTCGTATGTTGCAGCTGATGATGTTGCTGTTAATGATGATGATGCCGATTATGAGGAAGATGATGATGTTAGTGATAATGACGATAATTATGATAATGTTTCGAATGATTTAGTTGCCGCCTAAGATTTGAATGTCACGATAAGGAAAAAAAACAGAAATAGAAAAAAACAAATATTTAAAAAATGCTGCTATCATCAACCTGTTCATGTCTTACTCATCACTATCCCCTGCAAAGAATCCTTTATCGCGTCCTCAAACCTGTTGAAACAATGGCTTGTCAAAATCCACTCGAACATTTCAGGCCTTACGTTTACAGATATGTTTTATCATAGGTGACTGACCTTTTTTGTAAATAGTAGCTCAGTCACATCTGCGTTCTTAAAACAGACTTTTAAACACATGGTGACTAAGGTTTTTTATGACAAAGCCAGATCGCAACTGTTGCAAAATTACGACACTTGAGGCTGTTTTTAACAATAACATTTGAAATAATTCTATGAAAACTATGCTTCTTGCACGAGCGTCAAGTGCCATCCCATATAAACATGTACAGTCCACATATTCTACTCAGGGATGGCACTTTCAACCTATATTGGATTTTCGTTAACCCATTTATGCCTAGTGGACTCTCCCATCCTTCTAAATTGGATCAATTTATTTCCAAAATTAGGGATGTCTAGTATATTTATTTCTATATTTAGAATATTACTTACTACAATTCCTTTAAGCAAACAGCGTAGACCCAGATGCGGCGATGCGGCGTCTCATCTGGGTTTACGCTGTTTGTAATGTCCTTTTTTTCAGGACGCTAGGCATGAATGGGTTAAGAATAGGCCTCTTTTAAACGAAACAGTTCATAAAATAGAAAAATGTCGTTCCTGATTAGCCTGTACGGACTACAAATGCTAACATGGGACGACATTTTACGCAGATTCATTTAAACCCTGTTTTCCCAGAGCGAGCCTAAATTTTTCCACAATAATAATAAAATGTTCGTTTTGTATTGTTTTTAATGGAGTTCTTCTTGCTCAATCAAATGGTTCTAATTGTATGTCATCACAAACATTGAATTTACTAATACTGTTTCAAAGCTTTCTTCCTGTGAATGGAAAGGGTTTTCACCGAAGTCCAGTGTTTATGGATGAAATTAAACCATTCCATAAAAGCATGGACCTTATAATTTCCCCTTTAATGGGCAATTTTAAATATTCAATAGTGAACATAGTGATGATCCATTGTGAATTTATTTGTGTACCAATAATATTCAAGATTAGATAATTATGTATAAAATAAGCGCGCCCTGTAACCCGTGCAATGCACGTCGGGGGAAAGGCTGAAACTGTAACGTGTGCGATATGCTTCGTCGAAGGGTCCGTCTATAATTATGAAGCGGCAATTAAAGGTCATCAGTGGATGTTAGAGGGCCATGTAATTAAAACAATATTTATTGCAGAGAGAGATAGTAATCACGTGCTAATAGCCGCCGGCCCCTCAAACTGACGGCCCCTTTCTATAAATTCCGCTTATCAGCCCTTGAGTGGCACCCGCCGACCCCAAATGACCCTTTATGACCCTGTAATCTTTTAACAGCCCTTGCATACTGGCATCTCTACCCCCACGAGGTCCGCGCGTTGAAGTGGCCCGAGTTACGATGTCTCGATACGACATCTGTATACGATTTGTAGCGATAACCCGTGTTTAGTGATGATGACGTTATGGAATTTGAACCGATGACAGAATGCTGCAGTCCTCTTAGATACACCTTAGCCGAACCGCAGATGCTATGACGTAAAACCACGTGTTGTTATACTGGGAAATGTGTCGTCTGCTAAAATGTCGTCTGCTGAATTTCTAAAATTAGCATTTTCTTTGATTTTTTTTTTCAAAGAATACTATCATAACAGCAAACAGTTTGGATCCTGATGAGACGCCACGTTCTTTGGATTCTCATCTGGATCCAAACTGTTTGCAAAGGCCTTCAAAATTCGGTTCCAGCACTGAAAGAGTTAAGGATACCTCATTAAACTACGAAATACATCCTGACACATATATAACTTACAGCATGGCTGCTGTGTGTCCGGTTTTAAACGTGACTTGAACGTTTTGATACTTCAACAGCGGCATTTAAGACAACGTGCTTTTGTACACGCTACGAATTTCTTTTTGTATGCAATAATACATATACTTAGTAAGGTTCGATTGGTTACTGTTAGCTCGGGAACTACCTTCATGTACCCGGGTACTCTTAAGTATACTTACATGTACCCCGGGTATGGTTAATATACTTAAACGTACCCGCTCGATATTAGATTGTACCCTAGTTGTATTCCCGCCCAAAATCCGATGTCGTAAAACGCGTTACCGATTACCGTAAAACGATATTGCTTATCTTAAACAAACTTCTCTTTAAAAATAAACTGCATCAACATGCTTTTTGATTCTCAGTTTCGATAATATAGAGGCCATTTAACAGAAAATTGACATACATGTGAACATAATTAATTTTAAAAAAGCTGACAACGACCGATTTAGCGATACAATTCTAGGGTACGGTTAATTATATTTACCGTACCCGGGATACATGTAAGTATACATAAGTGATATACCTGCCATATCCCTATGAAAATTAAATTAAAAAGATTTCAATATTTTTAAGAAATCTTATAGACAAACATACAATTCCAAATAATATGTTCGATGTACGCTTAAAGAGGGATTCGAACTTACGACAATAAAAACGCACATTTGGGGATTCGAACTAACGGCAATAAAAGCGCACATTTTTTAACTAAAACACAATTTATGTAGTAAGACAAAACGTCAGCGCATAAAAAATGCTCGGAAAAGTATCGTGTACTGTAAATAAAAAAAAAAGAAATTAGCACTGGACAAGATGTATCAAAAGTATAATAAAGAACAACATTAGAATAATTTGTTAAACCTTAATCACACACTTCCATAACAAGTTGATGTTTTTTTTCAAAACACTTTACACACCTTAGTGCATTAGATTGAGTATTCGTGTACAAATGAAGTAATAAATAATAAATATGTAATAATAAAACGAATGTGTGAAAGTCATCATTCGAAATTTGTCCGTGAACCGTACTTTAACGACAAACCTAAAACCGTACTTATCAAATTGAATTATTTCATCAATTGCGTCAAAATGATTCACAATGCTTTATTTTGGCGTCGCGTTAAACAAATCACATACATTGTACGTACAGTGTTCAGTACTATTGTTAACAGCGCGCATTCTTATACTTGTACGTCATATACATTTCTTTCATGATGAATTTTACTACTACACGTTATTTTCCCGCAATCGCAAAAGGACACAGGACCAACTTTTTGTACGATAATTAACCCATTTATGCCTAGCGTCCTGAAAGACATTGCAAAAGGTAGAGTCCACTAGGCATAAATGGGTTAAAACATTTAGCCAAGCGCTCATACATTAATACTTGTTACAAATTAATCTTATAATCAATATGTAAAACCGTATAAGAGGCCGCTAAGCATGTTTATTCGTAAAGTGATTTGTAAATTGCAATATGGAATCATGTAACGGTGTTCAATTTTCCAACCACATGGACTTTTCCATCCCTGTCACTTACGCCTCATAACTAAACACATCTCGGCTACTGTTATTCCTTATAGGATATGTGTTGTTGGTGGGATTTTTCAAGCTAGATGGAAAGGTAGATTTATATATTAAAAATACCAAGATTGTCATCACTTTCTCGCCACTTCAATAAAACATCAACCGAATCCAGAAACGCTGAGGAAATTGACAACCTGGTAAAAGATTTCTCTTGCTTCCCTTCTACACGGCACTTACAATTTTGAGACGAAAAACGGAAGATAAAACAAAGCGCCACCTGGTGGGCCGAACGGATGATAGATGTCGCTATCAATTCTCGAATCATCTCGATCTTCAAGGCGCATTTGAAAGCGTTTGATGATTGTGATAGTAACTGATAGTACTAAAAAGTGACTTCTAGATATCTATATTACTCTCTATAAAGATACGACTGGGTCATTATGCACCAGAAATGAAAGAAAGATATTGCTTGAGGAATCGACTGATGAATTGCTATTTAATGAATTCAAACAACGATGGAACTGGCATTAAAATTCGGTGTAGCTCTTCTTAAAGGGTATATGTTTAATGCTTTTACCTCAAAGGGCTATCGCGTACTTAAGCTGTACATGTATACATGTATATCATGTGATAAAAAAAACACAAATATGAAACGGAAAATCGTTAATTTAGCATCCCATGATGGTCAGTGATTCCAATGATACAAAAACATGACTGCTTTGGGAATAATAACCAAGTAACTCGCGAGGGAAAAGACACAATTCAGTAGCTTTTTGTGTTAATAAGGGCATCTTTGTTTTACATAATCGCGAGCAAATGGTAATAAATGGAAATTCACCTTGATAATAATCGTTTGATTGTATTCCATCGTTACAAAAGGTTAAGGAAGGATTGTAATCTTTGTTATGAATCTAAGACGTAAAGCACACCGGATTATAAAAATAACAAGGGTTTTCGTTGTTTTTGTATTGTTTCATAGTACACAAAATAAACTTATTTTTCAACTAGTGCATTCAAGACATATTTTGATGCTGTGTATGGCAATGTGAAATACATCAAAATTACTTTATTTAATATGCCTGTGTTCTTGTACAAAAATCCTTTGTGCCCTGCACGGTTATGCTTCACGCAACGTTACATTTTGTCACCGATTTCAGACGTATTCAAGGATTTATTCTTATGCTTTAAGATATCGGCTTACACTGCAAGAAAAAGTGTCTTTTATGCACTTACGATGTTTGCAAATGTATTTCAATAACTTGAGATATTTAATAAGGTTTTATAAAGTTCTTTACGGTGTGTTTACATTCTGTCCAGCCCGTGTGTAAACCCCTGAAAACCCCGTTTATTCTGCACCTTGGTATAGTGTATGTCTTAACATCGGATCATGTAAATAAGTATGCTGCTTAGCATTTGTATGAAGAAAGATCCCTATTTATATCCAGATCAACACGTCAAAGGTCAAGGTCACATGATCATGCACCTATTAAAACATCTTTTAACGCTTGCGCATATTGACACTTAACTGCATAATGAGGTGTATGCGTGTTTTACAAACACCATTTGTTTTTTGAACATATAAATAAGTGGACCAGCATAAACGGTTATGAAAAAACAATATTATAATTGTTGGCCAGTTTCAATATCAACATAGCAAAAATGGTTTCCTCATGTAATGTTGATTTAATATTTTCATTTATTCCTTTGATATTTACATCGGTGGTTTTTGTATTTCGTAAAATCGTTTATTGGAATAAATCAATTATAGATCTTGTTCACACAGGAGTGACCCGAGTCTCAAGCCTCGATGCAGCCCCCGCAAGAGCTGATGCACATGTGTTACTATGATTACGAAACATGAGCAAAGAAATATAAAAACTATATGAACACTTGGTGCACGTGTTTAAGCATTTATCGTTGGAAATAATAACCGGTATACCTAACATATGTACTGTATCTGTAGCAATAACAATTTTCCGACAAGGCTTATTGTCGTAAGTGTTTCCTGATGATAAAAGTGCACTAAATATCACTGCATTGGTACTTACTAATTAGGCGGCAACGTGGTTGTTGTTGTGTTAGCCGACAAAAGCGCACAAATAAAGACATTATACACATCCATGTATTTCGTGTTATGTTACAATTGTTTTGGTAATTGTTTATACAAATTTAACATGAAACTCTACGTCTACGACTTATTATTGACATGATATTCACAGAACCCATGTTCAATGTTATTACTGAAATACGTTTATATATAGTTAGCTTTTTGCCTATATATATTGTTTAACATTTAATACGATTTTAACCAATTAATTAATTTTCTCCCTCTTTTCATATGCATGTAATTTCTACCAATTTGAGTTGTATAGATTTGATTTGTAAATATTTGATTTTTTAGTGTATCTTTGATTTGGAATGATATGGTATTATTATTGGCAGTATGTAAGGCAGTTGTGTGGTTTAGATTTTTAAATGACGAAAAATATGCCAACAATAACAAAATGTTCTAAAAATAAGCATACATTTCTTCATTTATCACCATGATGCTTCATTATTAAAAAATATATGACACGAGCAAACTGCATGCAAAGGCTGCCATAAATAAATGCAGGCAGCGATACAACAATATTAAAACATATTCAAATGGGAAAAATAAAACATACTCAGATAGGAAAAATAAAACATATTCAGATAGGAAAAATAAAACATATTCAGATAGGAAAAATAAAACATATTCAGATAGGAAAAAACGCCTGAACATGTCAATGTTACTGGCGCAGGTTTGGCATTAAAAACTGTTTGAATAATCCGTCAAATGCAAGGTTGTATTTCCATTTATTACAAGGCAGCTCAAGATTGCTTTATAGTTAGCGTCTAAAGAATACAGTAAGATTTAATACCTATATGAAACACTGGCAAGACATTTTTGCTAGCAGAACTCTTTGTCTTGGTCGTGTATGTTCTTCTTGCATCTGTCTGCGCCTTTTTATGCCTCTTTTTATGTTCACAATAAACACTTCGGAACGGAGGCACTTTTTCAATTAACCCCATTTAACAATTATAACAAAATCTTATCTTTGAATTGTATGCTCAACACGATCTTTCTGCAAGTGTAATGATGTGAAGTGCAACCACGTTTATTGAGTTGCACATGCAAAGAATTCCGTGACCTGAAATACCCGGTAGTTATACCCGGTAGTTATACCCGGTAGTTATACCCGGTAGTTATACCCGGTAGTTATACCCGGTAGTTATGCCCGGTAGTTATACCCGGTAGTTATACCCGGTAGTTATACCCGGTAGTTATACCCGGTAGTTATTTGTGGTACAACAAGAATCATCCGGGCGTTGTGATATGAGCCGCGCTCTGGGAAAAGGTGGCTAAATACATGTGCGTAAAGTGTTGACCCAGATCAGTCTATGGAGGTCGCGCAGGCTAATCAGGGACTACACTTGCCGCCTAGACTGGATTATTGTTTAGAAGAGACTTCTTCTAAACAACAAAAATCCATGAAAGAGGAAAATCTTTGCACGATAAGCCTGTGCGGACTGCACAGGCTGATCTGGGAAGACACTTTACGCACATGCACACAGCGCGGCTCATATGGAGGTAATGCCTTCCGAATAAATAAAATGAATAACGGGCATGAATAAAAACAACAGGTTACAATACAGCTGAAGGCTTTGTTTTAAACCTTTCAGAAAGAACGCAGATGACATGTATTTTGTTTGGCTTGTATTTCAGTTAAGCGTTATGACAAAAAAATCGAACAGCAAACACAAGAGACATCGAATTTCTTGTGCTGGTATTTTTTCCTACATTAAACGAACAGGCATGTCATATTATTTTGATTCAGGCATTTGTAAAGATCTGTTCTTAACTAGCAATATTAATGAACAAACTATAGTATAGTGAAAACACACGCACACACACAATACAACATACACATTTTCTATTTGATTTAGTAATAAAGCTCTCTTACCCCCCTTATAATTAGTTTGTTCATTCGTTTAATATTCTTATGTAATCTGTCTACCCCGATTGAAACTTTGACGGATGGCAAAATCCAGCATCCGTTTTCTTTGCAAACGCTTTGCACGGTGAACATTGACATCGACTTGCTGGGGACTAGTTATTTCGCCGAGTGCATTACATGAAGCTTAAATTTGACACATCTTCATAAAAAGGACGCTTCTAAATGACAGTGCTGTTAATGCAGAATTGCATGTCACATTTGTATTTATTGACATTGTAATTTTAAACAACCGGATATGGAAATTGTAATGACAAAGGGGTTACAAAATATACCAAATACAAACAGATCATAATCACATTATCGTTCTGCAAACAATATCATACACGAGGTGAATCCGATTAATAAAAACCCACCATGCAAATGAAGTACCGGAAGATAACACAATGCTCTAAATCACATGTATACATCCATACGTGAATTTATCGTATATTTTAAAACTTTGCATTTTGCTGACAGAACTCTCCCCCAAAAATTATAATACTTTTACATTAACCTCTCATGCAACTATATTTGGATCATGAATTGACAGTAATTACCTTTAAACAATAAATCTTGGCAAACTAGAAAAAGGGATCATTACCATTACATGTTTTGTCACATCTCACTTTAAGGAGTCTGTTTTCAAGGACTCAAATTAGGATAGAAGTTTCCCCATAACTTTTTGTAGAGTAATATTGACTTGTTGGTCACAATATCAACTGCATGTTATGCAACATCCCGCATCGTATACATTTGCTCTCCCTACGTAATTAATTCAAGCAGAGGAAAATTTTACAGTAAAACATTAATTTCAGCGGCGTGCAAGGGATACAAACCTAGAGATGTAACCTCCGACCCGAACGTGTCCGCACATTCGGAAATCATCGTATGTCCTCGATTCTTCATTAACAGGAGACGAAATCCGAGATTCAATATAAACATTCAAACATTAATCATAATTTGGAACACTGACACTTATATCAATAACTTCTTGGCCACTTTGCTTAAATTACTAGAACTTTTGGAACCGGTGCAATATTTGTGGCGCCGCAAATTAGACCAGAAAGCGTTTTTGTCGGAAATGACCTGTATCAAATCCGTGCCACTTTGAAGTGAATTGATACTCAGATATTGTAGAGATACTTAAGATAGAAACTGGCATTAAATCAATACTTTAAATTAGTGTTGATCAATGTTTAGTTTATGATCTTCAATATGTTTATCGTTTCTAATAGTTAGCAATGAAAAAAAACCGATGTTGTCACGTAAATTTTGCATGAAAACAATTTTTTTTCATCTAAATAAGTGATACCTTTTATAAAAAAAAATTCTTTATAAATAACAAAGATAATTTAATTTAAAAATAATTTTGTTCCAAAAGAAATGTTCGTTGCATAAATTATTGTTTCAATACCGTTATTTATTTCGAATGTGTAGAACACATTTTTAGCATCACTTTTAAGTCGCAGAACACATAATGTATTTTATGCCATATCACGTCCATTAAAACATGCTCTTATATCAATCAGAATATATATTTGGGAACAAATCATGTTGCAAATTGAAAGGACATATTTTCTGCATCAAATAATCATATCTGACATTCAGAAAGTCGTCATGTTCAACTTGATTTATGGAACTGTTTTCATCGCCATTAACACGCACAGAGAGAGATTTCCCGGCATTCCTTCGCACTGGGACGTCACGTGACGAGCCTGCTGCGCGCGCAGTGAAACTACCCATAATCCTTTGTACGAAGCATCCCAGAGTCAGCGCACCTGCTGAAATCGCTAATTGGCTTTTAGCGTGTTGCAATTAGCTTTACGCGATGTTTCATTCTGGTGAAATAGGAACAATATGAAGAAGTTAACAAACATGATGCATTTATGTGCTTGCTTTTGATGTTTATATGGGTAAATAACATAAGCATATGGAGTATGGGCGGTTAAAATTGCAACCAGATACACTCTGTATATTATTCATAAAAATAGTGCGGAAATGTTTGCAGATACGGGAGTTAATGGATTCGACGCAGAGACATTTCAAACTGTTAGGTCATCACTTTTTTGCTTTTGTTATTCTTTGGCGGTTGTGTCAATAATTACCATTCTTTTCATTTACTTAATTACGTAAAGTTTACGATTATGTATGTTTCCGATGTATTATTGTTAACCCATTTATGCCTAGTGGACTCTCCCATCCTTCTAAATTGGATCAATTTATTTCCAAAATTAGGGATGTCTAGTGTATTTATTTGTATATTTAGAATATTTCTTACAGAAATTCATTTAAGCCAACAGCGCATACCCTGATGAGACGCCGCATCATGCGGCGTCTCATATGGGTCTACGCTGTTTGCCAAGGCCATTTTTTCTAGACGCTAGGCATAAATGGGTTCAGGTAAATTCTCACAATGGCCCACCGACATAGATCGTGAGGGAACATAGGCAATCCTCCTCTCATGTCCCGCGACAAAAGTGCTATATCTAGGATGAGATAGGTCATCTTATTTGTAACTGACTTCACAAAAAGGCGTTTTAAAAATCGTAGGTTCGGATCCAATCAAAAAGCCGTTGCCGATAACTTGAGTACTATTAGCCAAACTGTAAGTATGGCATACGCCAATTATTCTGTACTTTGAATGATACTGTTTCAGTCCACATGTCCTTAGCCAAGCCAGATGTTGTGACACAGGTTATAGACTCGAACTCGATCCTTTCAACGAGAAAGTTAAGTACAACGACAATCTATAGTAACACAGAGTTTGAAAGGAAAGCAACGTGCAGGGCAAGGTAAACGAAGCGAAGTCTCATGTACGTACCCCTTAACAGGACAAAAAGAGTCAGGGTATGAATGTTGAAATAAACATATGCGTTTATCAGTATCTCAGCACTTGTGGAAGTCATGGTGGACTCTACTGTCGATGTTACAACAGTCTTTGATGGCGTTTTCTCGAAACTAAAGAATTCTCCTAGCTAAGTGTCAAAATTCCAGGGTCGGCACGCTTTGGCGTCCGTTGTCACTTACAGCATTTATTGTCTTAGCATTTTTCAGTTTTGTCATATAATATCTATACACGTACTGCAGCCCCCTTAGAACGAAATATGCTATTGGACAAGGACTTGCTGAATATTGGTAGTGTCATCCTTAACAATGGCATGGGCAATATTATATATCACGTCCGTGAGATTGCCATGAGTACAGGTAATGGGAAAGATCCAAAATTCGTCGCAATGGTCACATACAAGACAAGTACGCATGTTGTGTTAGAATTAAGAATCATTTGGGAACCGCAATATGGAAAACGTGGTTCAGATGGCAGCACAAATTAGGAACGGTAGCGCTGGTAAAGATCCAGTACCCGCGGGGAGACTTCAATTGGGGAACTACAGCCTAATTTGAGGGTGCAAAAGTGTCATATATCAGACAGTAGAAGTCCCATCAGAGAAGAGAGGAGTACTAAGGTTTATATGTTTATATATTGAGCGGGCAAACCAATTGACGCAGAGTGCCCGGTGTATTGCAGTTGCAAGCGGAAAGTGGAAACAATGGGGAAAGTGCGAACAGTTGTCAACTACCGTCGTCATCATCAAAGACAAGATTAAAACTCATGATGATGAGCTGGTTTAAAACCAAGGGTTCAGATTATGGGATCCATGATGCGATGATGGGTTTGAAACCAAATGAGGCACCTGCGTCTAATGTGTCCATGCGCAATTAGTCCCGTGCTTCAAACTAAAGACCAGTGGATGTTACTTTGACTCTGTCTGGTGTTTTATTACTTGTGTTATTCCTAAAGAGCTAAAGAATGTCATAATACAAACACTTGTGCTTGTAGTTGCATTCATGTATTATGTGTTAATATTTACATGTTACGGTTTACAGTTCAGTTATGTTCTATTTATTTCCTGTTTTCATTGCAGACACACATGTTGTTATGATTTCTGGACAATGTTGATTTCAGATAAACAATAAACAAAAAACAAAGAACATTATCAAGCACCTGAAGCCGATTGTACAAAGGAAGTGTCAAAGCAAGATATGATACAGAAACGCGCGGCTAAGATCAGATGATAAGATTTTAGTGATGTTATTTATCTGATAAGAAAGATGAATACTAGTTAATGATTCATGACTCGTTTGTTTGAAACTAAATGTAAGAAAAAACAACAAAGATACATTAAATCATCAAATTATGAACGACGTGTTTATATTTTTATCGTAATTGTTGTTTTCGTACGTAGGTTGTTAGTGTTTCATATATTTACAATCAAAACTTCATATCATATTTGCATATGCATGTACGACCTTTCATATTACGTATTTTCTAAACAAGAAGGCAAAACAATAAAAAAAATAAGTTGACCTACAACACAACATAATGAGACAAGGAAATGAAGCATGGTACTATTTCAACAATAAGAAGTGCAGAGTTCGCAAAATGAGGTTTATAAATTTTACAACTGTCGAGTCATTGTACACATCGAGGGCTAAACGGAAAACTGCAGTATCTCCTTCTTTATTTAATATGAGTTACAACAGTCTTCCGTTCACCCCTCGACATGTATATCCATGTTTTGGAGTTTCTGAATTAACTGCAAAAACCGACTTACGATTTTTGTAAAACCCAGCGATGAGTTTAACAACAATGTTCTCATTTCGTCTTGGATTTAAATATAGAAATATGGTAAATAATTATTAATTAATTAAATATGGTAAATAATTATTTATTAATTATTTTTATTAATTAATTAATGACAAATATGACTGCTGTAGAACTGTGCATGCACACGTAAGGTTTACTGATGTGTAAAGATTTAGCATTGGTGGTCGAAGTCATCAAGCCAATATGAGTTGAAATGGCTTTAAACTTCAACAAAGTATACGACAAAACAAAAAGTGCAATAATCATTTTGTGAATATATTTGTAAAACAATACTTTATATTGCAGACTTGAACTACAGACTGAAATCTTAGTTCTTTCACTTGTCATTTCGCATCTGGACTATTATATACGGTATTGCAGACACCGTATGCACCCAGTCGCACAGGCATGAGGTCGGCTGACAGACTGGATGGGTGTTACGTAGTCCCGTTCAACAAACGAAAGACATTTTGTGACAGAAGTTTCTCTACCATGGGCCCAAAGTTGTGGAACGATTTACCACCGTATATTCGTAAATCTGACAATATCAACACATTTAAAAAAAATCTTAAAACATATTATTTTAGTGATTTTAATTCAATGTTTCCGTAACCTCCGCATTACATACTGTACTTCAAGTACGCATGAATGAATATGTTCACTACCACATAAACATAATTTTATTCTCTGCATGTTTTAGTCTAATATTAATGTTATTTTTTTATAGTATTAATTTATATTAGTTTACTGTTTTACATTTTGATTTATCAACGAATGATTTATATATTTTAATCATAATCACGTTGTTTTATATGTTTTATCTTTGAAATGCTTGATTATTGCGATTTTTTTATTTGTAAAGTATATAGCTCTGTACGTAGTATGATGTTTTTCAATGTGTTGTAAAACGCCACTGAATATGCACTTGTGTATAGATATAGGCGTTAAATCAAATAAAACACATTTACATTTACTTGTGTAAAAATTTGACCTGATGTTTTCTAACCCTAACCCTAAAATACAGTATGCAGTTACACTCTGCACATAAACAAGCAAATGACATTAAGTGCTACATTACGATAGAACGAGTGAAGGCTCTTGTATCGTTTTCTTCCTCTTTATGACCTATGAATAAGTTAAGATTTATTTCAATCCCTTCAAAAGTTATAAATGTATGCATGGAACACAAAACGTTAATAAAGAGCAATACTAATAGAGTTATGTCCCATGTACTTGGCATTTTCTTTTAAAGACAAGTACTTATATGTGAAAGTTTAGTTGTATGCCCCCAAAACTACCGATAATGAAGTTGTTATTCTTGTCATCTTCCATCTCTATCAATGTCACCTACTGGTATACATGTTATAGCCTTTAATACTAAGAAAAATTGCGAAAGGACAAAAACTCGTGAACTCCTGAAGACATAATTATGGTTCTTGTACATTGCATTTCTGCTTAAATCTCTGTATTAGTTTATACATGTTCATATGAATCACTTCAATTCTTCCCGAGAATCGCTCCGAACACGACGCGGGGCAGACTGTAGGACGACAGTACGGACAGAGGAAAGAACAGACGACGCAATTACTATATGCCTCCTTCCGGTGGGGGGGGGTAACAAATGACATTTTCAATCATTTTATTAACAATGCCGAGCAAATGCCAAATATTTAAAACTGAATTAGTAATTATAACATATTACTATAAGTTAACAAGTAAGTGCCTATGCCATTGCATTTAAAGAATATACTAGTATACTAGCATTATGATTTATCATCAATTGAAATATTACCAAAAATGTAAACGCTTTTCGTTTAAACGTGCATCCCTTGTCAATTATATCAAATTGACTGTCAAATTTGTTAACATTTCATTCCGTTTACCATTTCATTGCAATTCATTTTCATATCCTTCAGCAATCTCTTGCACGCTGTCTGCATACACAACATACTTCAAATAAAAAAAATGAAAGACACTTTTTTTCCATCATTGATATGTAATAAAATAAATCACCAATTACTTTTAAGTTATATGGTTCTGGTTTACTCCTTATCACCTATCTTTCGACAAATTTTAATAACGTCTTAAATAAATAAAAAAAGACAATTATTGTGGGTGTATAACTGAATTAAGAACAAAAGAAAAATATCATAGAAATGATCAGAAACCCCCGCCCCCCACAAAAACATACTATAATATTTTGTGCTGAACACGTATGTTTCTTCAGAAGTTGTATCGTATTATATGTTGTCATATAATATTTATTTGATGGAATAAATGTCATTTAATCAAGGGTTATGTGAGTTTACAAAATATACAAAAATGCGATTAAGAGGCATTAACGGAACAGGAGATCGTTAGCAAAACAATACCCCACTGTTTCAGTGCCTAAAGCACCTGTCTAGCAAACTGAAGGTCGTGGGCTCGATCCCCACTGGAGCCTTTCTATGGCGAACTATGTATTTTATACCAAACATTACTGTAAATGTCAACAAAGGTTACTGATAC
>NC_068360.1:104188501-104191001 GCF_020536995.1 Dreissena polymorpha
CCTGGAACACAAAAATAGTTATTAAATGGCATTACAAACTTTTAAAACTTGAACTTGTAATTAATAAAACGTTCAGCATAAAATTTAGATACAAAAACTGAAAGGTAACAGTTAATTCTTTTTTGCTCCATACAGGGGTTTTTATTTGAGAAAATACATACAATACGTATATCGGTTTACAGTGTTTTGTAAACAAACCTCGAAAAAAAAACACTTTTCAAAACAGATATAAATTACCCCATTATTGATATGACAAAAACATGCATTTTATTATTTTAGTGATCAATGTAATAACATGCCTTGCACGGGTATGCAATAACATGTCCATATCGAAACCACACTCAAGCAACTTCTGGTATGTGTATTCAGAAGTTTATTTTCCTTTTTTGCGCTTGAGGACCAGGAATGTGTTCCAGCACTTCGTCCGAACTTACTTACGACCGACGAACGACAGTGGGTATTAACCCATTTATGCCTAGTGGACTCTCCCATCCTGCTTAATTGGATCAATTTATTTCAAAAATTATGGATGTCTAGTATAGTTATTTCTATATTTAGAATATTTCTTACTGAAATCCCTTTAAGCAAACAGCGCAGACCCTGATGACACGCGTCATTAAACGGCGTCTCATCTGGATCTACGCTGTTTGCCAAAACCTTTCTTCTAGACGCTAGGCATAAATTGGTTAATTTGGAATACTAAGTTATTGATGAAATGTCTTGCTTTTAATTGTTTAAACTGACAGTTTATTAAGTCTAGCCTAGATTCCAGATTAGTCTGAGGAAACCCATCGGACATGTAAGGTGACTGACAACCGAACTCACCTTCGCCAGAATTGATGATCGAGCCCCATGCCCCAGATGACAAGCATGAGTACTTACCTAAGAGAGACAGCCCAGTCAACTATTGACGTTGTTTTACCAATACTTATTTATACATATTTATACATGTCCAGTCAACTATTGACGTTGTTTTACCAATACTTATTTATACATATTTATACATGCCCATTCCACTATTGACGTTGTTTTACCAATACTTATTTATACATATTTATACATGCCCATTCAACTATTGACGTTGTTTTACCAATACTTATTTATATATATTTATACATCTCCATTCAACTATTGACGTTGTTTTACCAATATACCTATTTATACATATTTATACATGCCCATTCAACTATTGACGTTTTTTTACCAATACTTATTTATACATATTAATACATCCCCAATCAACTATTGACGTTGTTTTACCAATACTTATTTTTACATATTTATTCATGCCCAGTCAACTATTGACGTTGTTTTACCAATACTTATTTATACATATTTATTCATGCCCATTCAACTGTTGACGTTGTTTTACCAATACTTATTTATACATATTTATACATGCCGTTCAACTATTGACGTTGTTTTGCCAGTACTTATTTATACATATGTATACATCCCCATTCAACTATTGACGTTTTTTTACCAATACTTATTTATACATATTAATACATGCCCATTCAACTATTGACGTTGTTTAACCAATACTTATTTATACATATTTATACATGCATAGTCAACTAATGACGTTGTTTAACAAATACTTATTTATACATATGTTTTCTCTCATCGCATGAATTACTAAACTATTACGGTTAAGCAATTTACTAGAGTATGCATTATTGCGAGACTGTTTTTTATTTTGGTTGTTATTTTAGTGCGGACGTCAAGAAATAGGAGAAGAAATAAGGGCCGGTGGCATCATCAGATATCACAGGTGTAGAAACTACCAAATCAATAATTACACAATTTTTGACTGATTTCAGTGCTTTGTTTTGTTTTTAAGTAAGCATTGAGATAGCAATTTAATGCGACTTCTGCCAGTCTGTCTTTAAATTACTTTTTTTAATATTTGAGATCTTTTTCTTTAATTAGCTTTAAAAAAATCAAAATTACAGTAACACTATTCATATTTCTAATATTTCCATATACAATCGATTCTTTTATGACATATGTATCGTTTCTACGTACCGCACGCTATGAAATAGGCCGCTTTCGATTTTATTAATTCTTGAAATGATATGATTGATGAATTACTTAATAGGTTTAATACACTATATCATATTTCCTGTAGTGAGCTTGGAACGCCATGAAAATTATACGACATAACACTTTTAGTCGGTTTATTATTTTCGTCAGCATGTGGGATAAATAGTTTTCAAACAAATGCAATAACTCGTTTTAGTGAAGCAATAAGCCGTTTTAGAATGTGACACAATATTTTATCTTATTACTTGACGCTACGTGAAAGGAAATTAAAACCCGTCTACAGGAAGTGAGCTACTATAAACGCAGACCGGGGCGAACGAAAGCAAAATGGGAATTATATATTTACTTATTTTGTTCGTCAGATAAACATAATTGAAAACTATAGTTCTTAGCTATGCATCGGGACCTCTGCGGGGAAGATGGAAATAATGCTTGGCGATTTGCATCAAGGAGA
>NC_068360.1:104196001-104206001 GCF_020536995.1 Dreissena polymorpha
AAAAATAGTTTCAGGAGACTTATAGTGAACTATAAACGCCTCTGTCATCCACAGCCACGGGTGCGAATACATCAAAACCAGTGCTGAGCGAGTTTTATGACTAGAATGTAATGCATTCCAGAATGCTTTGTTAAAGTGTAGCACATTGCAAAATGAAATAGCATTTTTCTACCGATAAAACTGATAAAACAAAGATAACATATCTGCAAAAATATTAAGATAATAAATGTTCATTTGCGGGTCAATAAAATAAATATTACGCAAGGTTTAATGTTCAGTCTATGGCTAAAACACGACCAAATGGTTGTTAAACCAAATACTCCATCACCAAGAGCAGAATCTTATCGTACGAGATATTAAATTGCTGTAAAATTTGCAAAATTAAATACATACGCGCAAGATATATTAGTTCAAGTAAAGCCGTGTACATGAATTATACGTATGAGTTAATTAGCGAATTATTTCGTTTGTAATGCAGGTAGAAACAATCAAACAGTTTGCAAAGCATGATATGTGTATCATTTTGTTGAAAATAGCATTATTGCGATGCGAGCTATAACATTTGTGGAAAGTACGAACATTAATAACCGGGTAAAATAATAACAAAATGAACGAAGCGCTTGCTTTTATTAAAAAAATATATCTGTAACGTTGACAATCTGGATACCATGTAAAATGTCATGTTTGCTCTGATTAATTATATGTACACAATTTATATTTGATATTGTTTTCCATTTGACCAAACCTTGTTAACATATCAATTTAGAATATTCTTTCTTATAATACCATTCTGAATGAAATATTTAAAAAAAAATCTGTTTCCTATTGTATTCTTTATATTTTCTGACGGTCTTGTAGTCCACGGTATGAAGCAAAAACCCGTGTGGGATAAAACAAGTTTATGTTAGATATCTTGTTAACAGTTTATTGCTGCAATCGATATGAAGCATTACCCACGGATCGCACCAGGGTCCTTAGCTCGATAACAGCGCAAATATGGCGAACCAAAAGCGTTTATACGGTTCCCCGAAGTGATAACAACTGAGAGTGCATCGGGCACACGTTATGAAAGTAATTACATCGGCTAAGATGGACGACTTGGAATCACTTACAACTCTCGTCGTATCGCGTTTTCGGCGTGTAGAGCAAACGGCATGTGGCCGTGCCGATGTGGATTTCCAAGATAAATGTATTACGCCAAGATTGACATAAAATCTCCGGTAATGAACGTAATAATGGACCGGGAGGTGTGTTGATTTTGCCGAGAAATCTTTTAAGATCACGAGCAAAGAGGCGTAATGGGACTCAAATGCCTCGCGAAGATTGCAAAGGATTTCGAAGAAATTGATGCGTTATAAGTAGCGAACCTTTCCTTTAAATACATCCTCTCGTCGCTTTCATGTTTGTTTATAATGGATTATCTCAACACATTTGGAATCGGTTTAAAGTGTACTTATCCTTCATAAATGTATGTTTTTATTCCACCACATGCTGAAAGTATATTACTACACACAATAATGGTCAACTTTAGAGCAAGATATCTTTCATACAACGGGTAAATTGACTATTTTATGACTCGGTTGCCCTAATAGCAAGGTTTCATGTGGGTAAATGGGTTATTTTAAGTGTTGTATCTATATAGCTGCTTATTTGTGTGTTATTGATGTCTAGTTTTATACAGTTACTTTACCATTTTGCTATACAAAGTTTTTAATTCTGTTCTAGACAGAAAATTGTCGTTAAAGTATGTTATGGTTTTATCATGTTCATGCTGTTGTATTTTCTTATTATTATACGTATATGCATATTGTTATTAAATAATACTTACCTGAATCTAATTACTTACAGGTCTATACAATAAAGTTCACATCGTAATATGTACTTAGTGACTAAGTTCAGTGATAATAACATCTGTAATTTTGAAAAAAAGCCGGACACAATTAGAAAAATATTTAATCAAAATTGTGAAATGATAATGAGATATGCATATATCTAAATTTTATTTGCAATGATGTACGTTGTGTAATGATGTCTACAAGTTATTATCCGTTGTTGTCAATTAACAGTGATTATATGGAAGGCAATATTCTCGATTTAAAAGAACATTACCGAATATTGCATTAATTTAGAACATAGTTTTTCATAATTACCGTTAATGCAGTCATAAAACGGATCCATCATAGTACAACATATGTGGAAATAAACTCAATGCAAGTTTTAAACATCTGTTTATCAACGTCTGACACGTGTTCATGCAACAAGTTTAAAATAAGATTTTTTTAAATTAAGGTCTTACATCGCATGCGAGCGAAGAAACAATAAATTCCAGTGACTCATTTAATAATTATACTTTTATTGCGTGTAATAAATTGCATGTATAGCATGTTTTATCACAATTATAAGTTGTTTTTATTTGTTTTAAATGGTTAAAACATAGACGTTTGGATGAAAGCACTTAACAACTGAAAATGTATACATGTATATACATATGAAATATTCACAACTGCATCGACATGGCAAAAACCCTATAAGATAAGAAGTCCGATACTTTTATGTATAACTAATCAAATAACTGGTAAACAAAATATATCGTGTCACAACATAAGCGAAGGGCCTAGCCGATTTAAAAGGATTAACGTCGAGTCAAGATGCATTCATTGATGAGGTCTATGTTAAACTATTTAAAATACAAACAGAGACTCGTGCACTGTGGGTTGCAATATTTCTGCTTTATTTCGGTATGTTGGGTGTGTACTATGCGTTCTGAGAACAATCAAAGACAAAGTTGCATGTTTCGATGTAAACGAATACACATTCCGTTTGATGTTTGATTTTTTTTATTAAACTCATACTTCCCAGTGATTATATTGAAGACGTACTACCTTAATAACTTACACTTGAATTTGTTATGCATTCCTCGTACCAAAACCATGAAAATTGTAAATTTGCAGTTTTTTAATACGCGAACGACCACACTTCAATGTTTCAATGTTTTCTGCGTTTTCGGTCGTGTTTTCGTTCGTTCGTTCATTCTTTCGATGGGTTGTTTAGTTTGATTGTTGGTTGAGTTTTCTTTGTTTCAGTGTTCGTTTGTGTGTTTGTGTTCATTCATGTATTCAAGTATCCATTCATGTATTATTTTATGTATGTATGTATGTATTTTATTCGTTTATTCATTTATTCATTTATTCATTTATTCATTTATTCATTCATTTATTTATTCATTAATTCCTTTATTCCTTTTTTCATTTATTCATTTATTCACTTGTTCATTTATTCATTTATTCATTTATTCATTTATTCATTTATTCGTTTATTCATTTATTCATTTATTCATTTATTCATTTATTCATTTATTCATTTATTCATTTATTCATTTATTCATTTATCCATTTCCGCCGAATTTTGTATCAACGTTTTTTCTAATTAATTATTTTAGTACTGCAAAAATAACAAATTGTAAAAATAAACCACCATGCGAATAACATATGCAAGAAGTGTAAATGTATATTAAATATCTATATGAAAGTAAGCTAAGATTTTTAGGATTGATATTTATATTTAATTTAATCCGTCTAAAGAATATGTATATACGATTCAACTCAACATGGAAGGTCATGTGTATTTCAATTATTCGATCATGTACACCACAATACAGATCAATGGTCAAATAAACAATGTTTAGCAGCGTCGTAGCCACGCTGAGGCACGCCTCGGCTACAATTTGCAGAGCAATGTTGAGATTACAAGGAAAAAAAGAAAATTTATGTCAAAGAATAAAATCTATATAAGAAATTGAGGTTTTAAATGAAGTTTAAGCATGATGATATTTTTATTAACTTTATTGATACTTAACGGTCATATGTAGCGTCCACGATTCCGATAATTTAGGTATAAATGTGGTTTAAATGGCCTTTAAAACGCACCAGAGACTGTATAAAAAAAAATTACGGAGGGGGGGGGCATGCCCCCGGACCCCCCCTAGAATGACCTAAGATACTGCCTCGGCTTAAATTTGGGGCTGACTATGCCACTGTTTGGAACAGAATATTGATATAAATTACTCACGTTTTTCTTTTCAAAAATTCGCTCATCAATGTTAAATTCACAAAACAATATTACCCTTTGCCCATCCGTATTCAAATTTCCCATGTTGTTTTTAACTTTGTTTCCGCAAGTATCCATTCAGTGTTTCTTTATAGTTGATAGTGTGTCCGCAAGTATCCATTCAGAGTTTCTTTATAGTTGATAGTGTGTCCGCAAGTATCCATTCAGTGTTTCTTTATAGTTGATAGTGTGTCCGCAAGTATCCATTCAGTGTTTCTTTATAGTTGATAGTGTGTCCGCAAGTATCCATTCAGTGTTTCTTTATAGTTGATAGTGTGTCCGCAAGTATCCATTCAGTGTTTCTTTATAGTTGATAGTGTGTCCGCAAGTATCCGTTCAGTGTTTCTTTATAGTTGATAGTGTGCCCGCAAGTATCCATTCAGTGTTTCTTTATAGTTGATAGTGTGCCCGCAAGTATCCATTCAGTGTTTCTTTATAGTTGATAGTGTGCCCGCAAGTATCCATTCAGTGTTTCTTTATAGTTGATAGTGTGCCCGCAAGTATCCATTCAGTGTTTCTTTATAGTTGATAGTGCGCTGGTGCAATATCTTATTATTCTGACATTTGTCACAATAACGGCCTATAAAGCTTACTGAGTCAAATGCTCTGAAACATCAGCATTTTTTGATTACAAGTGTGGCCGTTTTCAGAAAATTGTGAACGTTTGAATATTTCAGAAGTTCGACTTAACAATCTCTAAGTTTTTCTTATATTCGTTTTCCCCTTCTATATGTATAGTCTCAGTGTTGGCATTTTAAACGAAAAGCATCTATGTTCGTAATATGTCACTTAGAAATCGACGTTTTCTCAAACCAAAACATATACGCTTTACTAAAATAGTTTCCATTTCATATATAGAAACATTACTCACAAATAAAGCTTGTATCAACACTTTCGATTAAAATCATTGTGGGCTTAAACGGTTTGTACTAAAACCACAAACAAACCAATTATAAAGACAGTACAATTTTGTTAACTTTAAGATACATATTTTGAAAGCTTCTAACTTTTATCCAGCAACGCATGACTTACCAGTCTTAAGGATGTCTTCTAAAATGACAATTAATCAATCGAAGAAGTAGTGTTTAACTTTCATAACGTATGTAATATACCCATATATAAGATACAGATATATATATAAGATATACATATATTAGGTACACATATATAAGATTCAAATATATAAGATGCGCATATATAAGTTACACATATATAAATACACATAAATAAGATACACATAAATAAGATATACATATATAAGATACAGGTATATTTTATTGATATGTGCATTATACTTTCCTTCGCCTTTATTTTCCGATTCATGTAGATCCGGCCAAATGACTTAAGAAAGCGCTGTTGTCCATTTCCTGCATTAATTGGACTGGAAGTCAAACACGAAGAAAATTATGTAAATGCCAGGATGTATGAGTACATAACTTCTAAAGAAGCAGCTGTTGTTCTAACAAAGCTTATTTGTCATTTGGACTTTAATGATCTTCCGTTCAATTGACTACCAACGAGTTTTCAACAGAACGGTTACCGAAATTATATTAAGGACTTTGATCTGTTTGTGTGTGTTTTATTTCTGAGATCACAAAAGATTGACTGATCTGTTGTACTTGTTAAATGAATGCCAAATTACTTGACAAAATTCAATTGAATTTCGTTAAGAACAATTCAAACGATTTCTTTTTTATTGGCACGCATGCCTTTAATTCGGATTGCTTGAAGTAATTAGAATATAATTTCAAACGTCGTTCGCCTGAAAAATGAAGCTAATTTGATCAATTATAGGATAAAAAAGCACAAATTGGTTACCAATTTAGATGGCTATGTTTTAATGAATGTTTGGAGCTAGGAACTACCAAGAACATTGTATTCAACGTTTACAAAAGTAAAATATGCATGAAGTTAGGTAAAAATGATTCTAATTGACTTGCTTAGCTTAATCATGCGCAAGTATTTGATGTAATATGTATCATATTACGTAGTTGTTTCACGTCTTGCCTTTCTACGGTGATCGTTCTTTGTTAATTTTAAAAGTTCCGGCAAGAATTAAAGGCTAACACGTTAGCTTCTTTCCTTTCAATAATCACAATTTCTGCCTATGTGTCATTCAATTTATATGCGTATCGAGAAAAACATCATTTTCATCATTTTCCATCATTTTCATTACAAAAGTTTCCTATTGCAAATATAATTGAGAGACATGTCGCAGGCTTAATTTTGGTTTTAATCAAATTTGATAAATACCTCGAATACTATAATAACGCTCACAATTTCCTTTGCTATCAAATTACAGTTGATCATTTTTGATGTATTTCCTTGTATAAATTAGAAAATGGATCAAAGCCATGTATTCTCCGATTTTTTAAACAACGATATAAGGTAACGGAACTACATTTGTCCCGCATGAATTCCCAAAAGTCGCATCTATCTTCTTCGGTTCCGCGACGCGGATGAATACCGCACCAGGTGACCACGTGATTGAAACTTCACGACGAAACTCACGCTGTGATTGGTCGTTTGATGATCTGGTTTAAAATACGGCAGCATAATGTAGATTTCGGCTCTCTCCAGGACTCTCCTGCCACTCGTCAATCAATCATGGTGCTAATTTTCGTACCTGTCACGATTTCAACATTACTATAGGTTCTTGACAATGCTCACATACGATATGATTGCAAAAGCAATAAAGGCAAGTGTTGATGAGACCGAGTAAATGTGCGTGGCAAATTGAAAATAGCCTTTGACGAATTTCCCGGCCAAGCAATAACGCAGTGTGTCACAAAAATATGAAATGTTGCAAAAGTTCGATAAATCACTCCTGAAGCCATTAGACGATTGGTGCCGTCAATAATGTTTTGAAATAAAATTTGCATTGTATGATGGAAAAGTATAATGCCACGTTATGCGAAATCAGGGCCATAATAAAGTTATACGTGCAGTTAAATACAAAGACCATATTACATTATCATATGATGTTGTGTCCTTACATTTAGGCAATATAATATCATCCAACATTACACAAAAAAACCTGTTGAACCCATTTATGCCTAGTGGACTCTCCCATCCTTCTAAATTGGATCAACTTATTTCCAAATATAAGGATGTCTATTATATTTATTTCTATATTTAGAATATTTCTTACAGAAATTCCTTTAAGCAAACAGCGCACACCCTGATGAGACGCCGCATCATGCGGCGTCTCATCTGTGTCTACGCTGTTTGCCAAGGCCTTTTTTCTAGACACTAGGCATAAATGGATTAAAGTCCACAACTCCGGATGACATGTATTAAGTAAAGTAACACTCCGTATATACGGCAATTATTTTTACAATAAAGTGATCAAGTAAATGTACAATACATATTGTGATTGAATGAACTGTATGTACTTACTTAGTAAAGATAACAAACTTGGTAAATGGAATGGCTTACAGATAGCATTCTTAACGCATAAGAAAACGTATGCAATATGTACATAATCAAAACACACAAAACATACCTAACTGGGACATAAACGGTTCATGATTCCTAAGTGGAACACAAAATTGTTTTTGTTCTTTTATAATATGTATTTTATAATGCATTAATATGTATTTTATAATGCATTAATATGTATTTTATAATGCATTAGCAGAAAAAAAACTTATTTTAATAAACTTTTACAAATATTTTAGGACATGTTTATTTATCAAACGAGAATCAAACACATTGAGTAAGCCTACTACATGCATCGCATTGTACGAAAGAAACAAATCCAAATGCCGCCATTGCAGAAAACATATCGAAAACCATATGATTCAGGCAATTATCAATTATGTTAATCTTTATAAAATGTAAAAGATTAACATTACACTGTACTTTTTTCCAAAAGGTTAAGATACGAAAAACTATTTTGGATGAATTTCCTTTAAAAGCTAAAAACCAACTTTTTTAAAACAACGCGAATTAATCTAGACATATCAATGGCACTGGGGTCGTTTCAACGCGATAAATCCGAAGATAACATTCATCAAACCTATCCGACGATAGCCTTGTAGTGCTATATAAAATGTCAGATTATATTAGTAGCTTGATGAAAACCTGCAACATAACCCCGTCAATGCCAAAGGCTTGTGTGCATGTTTTATTGCCCTGTTTCGGGTTGTATTTGTTATTTGTATGATGCCGCTTTTCACATTTATTTTTACAGAGGTAAATATACCTTAGCCCTTTTTTAGGTAGAACAATACAAGAAATTCATTTCAATCTTCATTTCTTCGCTTTTTCAACTTTTATGTTTTCAACATTCAAGTCAGCATCCAAGTGTTGTCTTGTATTGTGCTAACGCTTTGTCTCGTCGTATTTAAGTTTTGTATTTTCATGTTTAAGCTGTGGGTTCTCATATCCTAGTATTTTCTGGTCGTGTCATCTTGTGTCGAGGATTTGAAAGTACCTTTTGTTGTTTTGTATTGCCGTTTTGTATTACCGTTTTGTATTGCCATTTTGTATTACCGTTTTGTATTGCCGTTTTGTATTACCGTTTTGTATTACCGTTTTGTATTGCCGTTTTGTATTACCGTTTTGTATTACCGTTTGCCGTTTAGTATTACCGTATGCAGTTTTGGCCTGCACTTGTACCGCAGACTACAAACAAATTGATCTTTTATTCAGAACGAAACGTCGAGTAAAGCAAACCAAATATCTTGGTTATAGACATTTTTAAATAGGACGAACCTAGAGACGGATTCAGAATTGAATGCAAAATAACTGTTCAATCTGTTCAATCTATTTGTTGAGTATAGCGTAACAAGCATAAAATTCAAATAATTTAAAAAATACACATTGTTCTCGGAACATCTGTTTCGACCACTTAAAATGAAAAATGATGAAATCTTAAAAAGTGCACCAATATGCGGCGCGTAAAAACTGAGAAGTCACTAAATCAATATGATTTAAACGCGGGCGACGCAAAACAGGCAAGATAAGACCAAAGTTTCACAACTTTTATAAACGTTGAAACGCATAAATGACGTATAATGTAATTGCCATTTACACGAAAAGATCTGATAGGAAGGGATTTATTCTAGCTCTGTACCTGAACCTATCGAAGCCGGGCGTTAGTGCAATTTCTCAAAACGTAATCTGATGAAAATGTATGACACTAATCAAAATTAAAAATAACAGTTGAAGTTAGTTTAGATTCTTTGAGTCTAGGTTTGTTATTGCTCTTACACCAGACACACAATTGACGTGATGCTCTCTCGATGATGTAGCATTTTAATGTTTTTCAGAAATCACTTTTATGATCTAACAATTTTGATTTAACCGCTAATAAAGAGCTGGAAATATTTGATTGATAAACCTAAAACCATTGGAGCATCGGTATTCCTTCACTGTGTATAAGATGACACCCCCGAATCAATTCGGACAGTTAAAGGCAAAGATAACAAGCAATCAAAAACAGATGGCAGAGATGATGGATGTCCTACTTGAATTTCAATCTCTATCCAACCTCATCTCAAAAATTACAAACGAGTGTACTTGTATGTGATAACATATCTACCGAAACTGTTTACTTTGGAATCTAAGCTCATGCCTTCTGGATGACTCATAAGCCATCGGGCTTAGAATCCGATGTCGCCAAATGATCGTTAATTATTTATTTAAGCTTAGTGTCACCTATAAACCCAATCCACTTGGGTAGAATATTAACACGTTTTCTGTATTTATATATCTGTCAATATGGAATTGATGATAGCGAGAAAAGAACGCTTTTTCGCAGCGAGCGGATCCGCAGTGTGTCTTACACAAATAGGAATTAAAAACATCGACCGCTTATTGATAAAGTAAACCATTATTGGCAATCGTTTAGTAATATTCGGATATACCCCGATCAACAACCAGTATA
>NC_068360.1:104211001-104213501 GCF_020536995.1 Dreissena polymorpha
ACTGATAATGTCCGTTTACGTCATTTTCAAATACCAACCATGGATTATGTGTTTCTAGTATTGCAAATAAATGTATGATTATTTTTATCGTCTAACATAAAATGCATTCGCATATCAAAAATGAAGAACAGCAGCCCTTTGTTGGTTCACAAGCAAGGAGTCGGCCTTGATCCAAACCTGCAGCGTACACAGCTTAAATCCAGCGTCATTATATTTTAATGATTAACTGATACTATCTAACAGCCCTGTAGGAATGACTATTTTACGAAGCATTTACTTAAATTAAGGTCTACATTTTGTAGATAACCATACGTTATAAAAGTTCACGACAGTTCACTGGAGCTAATTAGAACGACCACAATCTACGGTACCCAGCCTGGCAATTACCGGTGCCTGGACAATCCAGGTTCTCTTTATCATCATTGCGGTCACCATCAGTGTCGGAAACCAGATTTACACACACATATATAATATATAAAAATATAGTACTTTGTCACTTATATACCGTGGGAGAGTAGTTAGAAATAATTATTTAAAACACACATTTATCAGCCAACTGATAAACTGATAAAATAACTCTTGTCTTTTAAACACCCATCGAATGAGGTCTGGAAAGCAAAACTTATTTGAGTGGGTCGAACAGGAAGCGGTAAGTATGACAATGCGAAAGTAAGACAATGAATGTAACGCTTTAGATAAAACAATTTGCATTTGTTGAAGTTCCGAGCGGTTTTTTAGGCGAAACCATATTCATGTTACGAGAATGTTCTATCCTGTGTCAAACTGTCATACATTTGGAGACGGTATGAGACTCATTTCCAACATAACTTAATTCCAGTTATTCTTGATAGTTGCGTCAACGATGCTTCTTTTCCTTTGCAGACAACACATGTTGGGAGTTTCCCTGATGATAGCATTTACTCAATTTAACCCATTTATGCCTAGCGGACTCTCCCATCCTGCTTAATTGGATCAATTTATTTCCAAAATTAGGGATGTCTAGTATATTTATTTCTATATTTAGAATATTTCTTACAGAAATTCCTTTAGGCAAACAGCGCAGACCCTGATGAGACGCCGCATCATGCGCCGTCTCATCTGGGTCTACGCTGTTTGCCAAAACCTTTTTTCTAGACACTAGGCATAAATGGGTTAAATCTTAAAAATCATCATATAACTATTTAGTGCTCCCTAAACGCTTCATGTAGTTCATCTTAATATTAATAAATGATTTGAAAATTGCAGATTTTTATGCCCCCGGATCGATAGATCGGGGGTATATTGTTTTTGGCCTGTCTTTCTTTCTCTCTTTCTGTCTGTCATTCTGTCCCAAAACTTTACTGTACAGTAAAGTTTTGCAATAATTTGTGAAATATTGAACATAACAACTTGATATTTGGCATGCATGTGTATCTCATAGAGCTGCACATTTTGAGTGGTGAAAGGTCAAGGTCATCCTTCAAGGTCAAAGGTCAAAAAAAATTCTGTCCCAAAACTTTACTGTACAGTAAAGTTTTGCAATAACTTTTTAAATATTGAACATAGCAACTTCATATTTGGCATGCATGTGTATCTCATGGAGCTGCACATTTTGAGTGATGAAAGGTCAAGGTCAAGGTAATCCTTCAAGGTCAAAGGTAAAAAAAACGGCGCATTAGGGGGCATTGTGTTTCTGACAAACACATCTCTTGTTTTCAATCTTTTGCATATATGTATCCGCAACGACACATGACACACAAGAAACACGACGCACAGATAAAGTTAGTCGAGTATATGTTTACTTAAAATCATATACCTTGTTTTCTTTTTAATAGTTTAAAGAACAGTTAACCACAGTCATCATCATTTAGCTAACTTAAAGTTTCAAAATATAACTTGTTTTTTACCCATAGGCACTGTCCGGTCCACTTGGGTTCTGATACATGTATATTATAAGCTCAATCCAAAACGGGAGAATTCTTGACAAAGCTGGGTTAACATGTTATAAAATCATGTTGATTGGGCAATTATTTAGGGGAATAAAAGCATAATTTATTATTCCATATAACCCAAAACAACATTTTTGTTTTTGTGTAAGTCATAGTTGTAATATTTTAGACAACCAGTAAAAGCCATCTGCTTGTGAATCTTACTTATTTAAATTTTCATTTTTATTTTGAAATAAAATCAATAAAATTTAATAGCTTAAACCCTGTCCCTCTTATGCATCAGTGTCTCGTGCAATATAATTCCGATACGCATTCGAATGAAATCCATTTGCAATTATGCTTGCTAAAAACGCCATATCACAATTTTCAAATTTGTCCATTCCACGTTCGAATAACCCAGTCAATGTTTATAATTAGTTTTAAGGATAAAGCCCGCCCGTCGTTTAAAAACTTGCGCTTACATAACGAAGTGGCAAATGCACCCCTGTCGCATTGCACGAACCTTTTGTCCGAAACCCGGTAGCCATTATTTCGGACAAAACCAGTTGCCGGACATGCTGAGAGACCGTGGT
>NC_068360.1:104218501-104408501 GCF_020536995.1 Dreissena polymorpha
GATGATGATGATGATGATGATGATGATGATGATGACGACGATGACGAAGACGACGACGACGACGACGATGACGATGACGATGCCGATGATGATGATGGTGATGATGATGATGATGATGATGATGATGATGATGATGATGATGATGATGATGATGATGATGATGATGATGATGATGATGATGATGATGATGATGATGATATTATTTTTGGGGGGGAGTCAGGAAATTACACAGCGTATTAAAATTTCTGGTGCATGTTAACTCAATCTTCGCACGAATCAGGTCACGTAATTATAATACTGCAAATCATTGCAGCACGATTCATTTCATGATTTAATTAACTATACAATAAGCATTCGCCTTTACAGCACGCAAGCTGGTTCCATTGATGAATGAACGCTCGATTGACTCTAACAAGTTGCATAACGTGAATAAATTACATTCAAAATACATGTGTAAATTTTATAATACCGATGCTTGCAAGACTTATTCAAGCCAAATGCACGCGTGAAATGTGTATGATACACGAATGTATGTATTTATTTTATGCACTTTGTACCAAACGACATTATACCCTCTGTTAATTAGAAATTTATGTATAATTATATGCGTCTTCTAGTTATTCGGTGCAAAAACCACTGTCGGCGACGTTTGCAACGATAGCATATGTCAACTAAATCATGTTATATACCTGCACAGAACACAATCGCCTAGATCGTTTTTCCGAGTCGAATCATCGCTTTGCACCAAACTTGCATACCTGGGGTATGCGTTGTTGTTTTTTTCAAATTACATTCAGCTTTTATTCTGATATATGAATTATGTAAAGAGTGCAATGCAGAGCATTTACATTTTGTGAACGATGTCTTTGGAATATTCAGAAATGTATAATGACTATGATATATTGTAGATGCAAGGGAAAATATAGAGAGATAGTGTTACAGTCATTCATGTTTAATCTAATCAACTATCTGTGTTTGCTTTGCAACAACCAACAACGAGAGCGGCACAACTTTGAATGTAGAGGCCCGGAAAAAAATAATGTATTATTATATTAAATAGAAATGCAAGTACATATTACATATACTTATAGTACATATAAATAATTATATTTGATTATATTCCCTTACTGGTAATCGGCCCAGTGAAAGAATGGTATTATTCGTAGTTATATTATATATTATAGATATATAATTAGCTTATATCGATACAAAAATATCTCTTGTGCAAATAATAGTTTATTTCTTTTGAAATCGAATGTTAACAGTGTGTTAGCGTTGCTTGCATTCTTCGAGAGCTGTACTAACGGATGGACTTGATGAGCCTCGTTCTGGGAAAACAGAGCTTAAAGGGGCCTTTTCACGTTTTGGTAAATTGACAAAATGGAAACAAATGTTTCAGTTTCGCAAATTGTCGTTGTAGTTATGTTTGTGAGGAAACAGTAATACTGAACATTTACCATGCACTAAAATATAAATTATATGCATCTTTTGACGATTAAAAAAAATGGAAATTATAAAAGCATTGCAACGCGAAACGGTTGAATAATTTTGAGAGTTCTGTAGTTGTCGTTATATTTTGTGACGATACGAACATTGCATATATAACGTATAAAATACATCATTCATTTTATGAGCACGGTTAGCCGAGTAGTCTAAGCGATAGACTTTTACTCCAGGGGTCAGGGGTTCGAGTCCAGTTTAGGGTTACTATTTTTTCTTTCTTTAATTTTATTCTTATTTTGTTAACTGGAGCTTATTTTAGATCCAATGTTCACATGTATCAATATAAAGCATTTTATGACAAACTTCAATACATGCCAAAATCTGTGAAAAGGTCCCTTTAGTGTATGAGCGTAAACGAAGATTCCGACACCAAATTATGTGATTAGTTATAAAAAAACAATACTAACAAAATTTTCAAAATTTTATTTAATACAAATATTTTCCACATCATAATCATGTGATATATTAATTATTAAAACATAAACACCAATGTTATCTTACGTGCGAACATAAATACCATTAAATATATTATCAAACAAAACAGAACTCAACTGCTTTAGCGTAACAAAACTAGTGTTGTATTTACATTATTATTCAATACATAAACTGAATAAATGCTAAAATTGTTTACAATGCAAACAATTCACTTACACGATGTGTCTTTTGGTGTCCACGTACAACAACATCTGTAGACCGAACAATGGTAACAAAAATATATGTTTAATGAAATAATAAACTTATTGCCTTTGGTTATTTTGTATTACATGATAAAAAAACTTCTGATCCTTCTAAAAGACATGACTAGGTAACTGGCAAATGTATTTCTGTGGAAAAGAGCATAAAACAGAATAGTATTAACACTAATTCGTCTACCAATAATTTACTGGTATATTAATTATATGTCATAATGTATTAAACTTACGTAACAAATGCGTAGTCATTATCTTGCGTCAAATATCGCCATTATTCTACTTAAGTCAAATAAATAACCAGAAAAACATAAGTGAAAACAGTTGGAGATCGAATAAAATACGTGTTATTACTCTTTACATATTTACACAAATATACCGGTACGTTGTCATAATATGGCAAGAAAACATGCATGTATCGTTGTTTGCGCAATAAATAAAATAGCTTATTTATTATATACGCAATATGCATATATAATATTGACAATGTACCATGAGGTCAATCTAAAACATGTTTAAATATACATGTATTGCTCTATTAAAAGACTGTTCCAATTAATATAAAAAATCAGTCAATACATTTGAAAGAATTAAATTTTAAAAATAAATTATTGCAAACTCAAATGTATAATTGAAATGCTCATTACATCTTAAACTCTTATATGAGGATCAAATATTTCGGCATTCTTTATATAAATTAATGGGTTACAGTAAACAACAAAGATTGCGTATTAAAAATTAACAATTATAGTGAAAACTAAGAGATCACAAAAACATGCCCATCTCAATGAAACTGAATTTTGTTTTAAATATCAAAATTAAAAAAATACATTTGAACGCCCCATGATATTTATACGCATGAGTCACAGTTCGGATTCAATTATACAACTAGATCATAACTCATAAAAATGTTTTCGTATTTAACTTTTTTTGGATTTTCGATCGCGATTTAAAAATGACCCTCCTACATATCAATAACATTTTAATACAAACTCCATATAGTATTACCATGACAATTCGGTTTTAGCTGAATATTTTACACACTGTCTATATGAAACGCCCGTTCTATCTGAGCCCAAAAATATGAAGTCATTAATCCCTCGACCCGGGGGTGCTACAAAATTATTCAAAATAGATATACAATATTTGTGCATGCGGCTTATACGTTTCTGATTTAATTACATAAATGTGAACCAATTATTCTTGTTAAGCGTCTGTGAAAAAAACTGCTTTATTTTATTGACTGTAATGTATGTGATAAATGTGCTTTTTACTGGCCCAGCATAACAACCTTGTAACCGTACTTAGTAATTTGGTTGAGGTAGCTTCAAGACAAATTCGACAAAAATATATTTAGGTTGACGGTGATAGCCACATATCTGCAGTGTATAATTGTCAGCTAACCATATATATATAGTAATAAGATATTGATAATTTACAAAAAATAAATATATATTACTATCTCCATTAAAATAAAACGTCCTCAGCACAGTTTACATAGAAACATAATAACCATAGAGCTTTTCGTGTGGAAATAATCATACCACAACAACGTGCTGTAAATCTTCACCCGCAGTCAATAAACAGAGACCGCTATGGAAAACCGGGCTTAATGCATGTGCGTAAAGTGTCGTCTCTGATTGAACCTGTCCACATTGGCTTATCAGGGACGAGACGTTTATTTTAATTGGTATTTTTTGTTTAAAGGAAAACCAAGTTTAGCGGTAACCTTCGTCCCTGATTGACCATGGGGACAGCCCATGTTAATCTGGTATCAGACGCACATGCATTATACTCGGTTTGCAGCATGTAGTGCATGCTTAGAGATCGCTCGTTGCTCAGTCCGCACGAAAAACGGCGTTGTTTCCGGCGAACTTCTTGTTCCTCTTTAAAAACAACTGTCTGACACACAGCCAGTTCAAGACTGCACCGTTTATACCGGAAAGATACGCTAAGAACACTTTTTGGTCAACGATACTAAAACAGTGTAAAGGCATTCCTGTGTTTGCCTTTAGCAGAAAGTATAACAAAATACACCACATCTTTATTCATATCGAACGTTCATTCCTTCAGCATTTGCAAAAACGTCAGTTCGAGCGTTAAAAAAATAGACACCGTTTTCAACGTTTTGCTAATATCAAGGCTATTTGTTTTGTTCTTTTCACTAAAACAATACTTATCACCAAACGTTCAACCAAAAATATCTGTCAGACAATAGGCATTTAAAGCCCTTTTCTGGCTTTCGTCTGTCCCCACTTCTCCTCAAATTGAAGCCATCCAAATTGGCGCAAGCCGCATGTTAGTACCAAAATTACTGAGTTCATTGCACGTTTGAACGTTTCTCCTAGCGTCATGAATATTGCAACAGTGACGGAGGGTGCAAGGAAGGCAGGTGCGCGTGCATGTGACTGCCAAGGCCGCCACCAAGGCCACCTATAGGAGAGTGTTCGGTACTTGGCGGTGTCGGCATGCCGCCCGCCGTCTGGCACACGTACCACTCGCTGAATTTGGACGCAGCGGCGGCGCTGTGAGCGATTTCGTGAGCGACGGAGGAGAGAGGATTATGGGAATTATGAGAGTTCACGGTTGGACTCGACGCGTTCGACAGGCTCCCGGACTGAGAGTTCACCGATGTTGGCGTCCCCGACGTCAGCGGCTTGATGTCTGCCGGACTGGACATCGATTCGTCCTCGTCGTTGCTATGGCAGCCGTCGTCGTCGGATTCGTAGTCTTCCGGTAGCGGCGAAGTCTTCCCGTGGATCTTCATGTGTTTCCGGAGCGAGCTCGGGTGTGTGTAGCTCTTGTCGCAGCCCCGGATCTTGCAGTTGTACGGCTTGTCGCTCGTGTGCACGTGGCTGTGCTTCTTCCGGTCTGAGCTATTGGCAAACCGCCGATCGCAGCCGTCGAATTCGCACTTGAACGGCTTTTCACCTGTAATAACAGTAAATTTTATTTTTACTTGTGTTGCATATTTGGTATAAATATATAAATATAAGTGTAGCATTGCATTCCGGTCAGTATTTACTTCGTTTCGCATTATACACTGTGATATCAGATTTGGTTGATAATGTTCCAAAATTCATTACTCAACACATTCAATAAAAACATAGCTAGATGATACGACTGCTACTTGAATCACTACCACGTATTATAAATCATCTTATTCCATTTATGCCGAGTGGACTCTCCCATACTGCTAAACTGGATCAATTTATTTTCAAAATTAGGGATGTCTAATATATTTATTTCTATATTTAGAATATTTCTTACAGAAATTCCTTTAAGCAAACAGCGCAGACCCTGATGAGACGCCGCATCATGCGGTGTCTCATCAGGGTCTACGCTGTTTGCCAATGCCTTTTTTCTAGACGTTATGCATAAATGGGTTAATACAAATCTCGTACTATAAATGTAAGTACACCATTCCATTACCACTACATGTAGTATTTCATACACAATTTGGTATAAAAATGATAATGATGATGATGATGTTAGACCTACGACAGCAACTCTAGACCACACAACAACGACTATCCATAAAGGACAACAAAACGTATGCTCAAACAATCGCATAACACGAAGCCCGCAGCATATTCCAAACCATTCTACATTAACTCAGGTAAGGTCTTACTAATACCTAAACAAGGTAGCAATTTCCCTTTTACTGAATTTCAATAAAACTGAATAAATTTGTCTTAAAGCAATATAATGTAAACATTTACATTGATTCGCGTCGAAGACCTATCGACCCGAAGCTATCAGAATGCGCTCAACAATTCCGAATTGTTATAAAGATTCAATTAAATGCTGGGCTCAGTGAATTGAAATCCATTGTATCACAGGCCATCGTTTAAGAAATTCGTTGAAAGAATGCCGTCGCACAAATTCTCAAATTCACTCCTCTAACTTCAATTTCAGCTTTTTAAGGACGGTAACGTTAGGCTAACGCCAAAGAAAGGCAGTCATATATATTGTGTCCCATCGTATTTGAGAATGATTACAAACTTGATCTCACAAGAATGGTTGCCGGCGGGAGGGGGTATCTCAAGTGCTGTTTCGAGTTTTGACACTTATTAATTACAATGGAGGACATTTTAAGCAAGGGAATAAGACGTGTATTTAGTGAACTTTTAGTAATTTTAAAGCACCGTATCCCACAGAGACGGTGAAAAATCACCGTACAATTGACTTCGTATCGAAATAAGTAAATATGTCCACAAAGACCCCACTATCGTATTATATTCTTGTCTAACGCGCACTGCATGGGGTGCATTTGTTAACTCATGAAAATAAAATTTAAGGAACCGGTTACATAATAATGGATCATTCATATTCGCCCGCGTATATTAAATTAGGCACCATTGTCAAACTTTCTACTTCAGTTACAAGTACATTTTTGTAAACGGTTCCTTAAATGTCGTCATCGTGAAATATTAATGGACGTACAGCACAGAGGTTGAATACGATTGAAATAAATGGAATCTGTTGCTGTGTTTCGAGAGACTGACTGTACAGATACGTGTTTATTTGTTATAATTCTATAACAGACTTTGCATCAAAATATTATTCCACAATTGATGAGCTGCCATGTTGATACGAACGCGGCTGCCATTACATATATTGTTGTTTTTCGTTGTTTTTTTTCGGTAAACTGATCATTCAACAGTAAATGTTGCATTTTTGTGGAACTGCATTTGCATATGATTAATCTGAACAATAACAGATTAACAGAGTAACAACATGAGCGGCATAATTTACGTGATGTAAGCGACACATGACCTGATCGCCATCATTCAAGATGGCCGGTATCTGAAATCACCGCTCGCATCAACAATTAATTTGCTCAATTAGCACATTGCTCGACCGGCTATCCAGAAATCTGATTGACCGAGAGATAAGCGGGATTTATAAGATTAAAAGCATTCGCAAGAATGCAATGCTTGTATCTAAATGAGTTCGGACGGCGAAACAAAATCTGGGAATCTTTCAAGGACCATCGGTCTCGTGACGTTGATGTGTTAACAAAGATGTCATCTCCTCCAGTTTGTAAAATACCAACACATGTAAAAGCCGTGTTGGGGTTGTTTTTGTTTTTATGCAAAATAGCATTTTTTAATTAAATTTGAGACTCGTTAGTGCGCAAATTGTTGTTGTTAACATCATTGTTACCATCTTCATAATAAAAGTAAATAAAAAAATAAAAAAATAAATAAAAAAATAATGATAATAATAATATCAATAATAATAATATAAATAATAATAATAATAATAATAATAATAATAATAATAATAATAATAATAGTCATAATGAATACGACAACAACTGCTACCTCTACTTGTTCTACTACTACTTTCTAAAAAAAAATTAAAAATAAATATAGCCTTTCTGCTAATATATTTCTTCAGAATAAAATATTAATGCAAGTGGCAGAAATTCTAGAAGAGTAAACAAGAATGCGTTCGTGGGAATCTGAACGATGCCAGTATAGAATTCCAAGCTTTTATAGCAACAAAATTGTCGTTTTAACTATAATAATGTGCATTAAATGCGAAGAATATTTTAAGACTAATCCATCTATATCAAAAATGTCCCGCCATGTCGAAAAATGACAGTTTCAGACCCCAATTCTAGAAGAACCACTTCAACATTGGCACCTTGTTTCAGCGAAGCACTTAAGAAATGCACGGTTTTAATCAGCACGAATTTTTGAAACACTTGTTTCCTTGTAGAAAGAGACATAAAATCCTGTAGGTCCCTTAAGAGCTGATTTTCCATCAACATGTGTAAATGAAAATATAAGCGCGCCAAAAAGACTTGTAAATTCCGCCGAAATATTCAAGAAATTCGTGTGTTTTTTGTAGTGTTTAGACGATGCACTTTGTTTGTGCGTTTTTTTCTCGTTAAATGTAAGTGATAAAAGAAATTGATGCTATGTTTTGGCGATGCAGAAATGACATTTCTGAGTTCTGAATAAATAACAAATACATATAAGTACCATATTAAAAAAGCAAAACGTACGTCAACGTTTATAGTTTATAAAAAGGTACAAACACTCGCAATGAATTCATTTTGATTTAGAGTTATATAAATGATTTCCATATCATACAGTTTAATAATATCATTTCTTCATCATAGCAATACCATTGCTTTGTGAAATGAAATAAGTATCTTGATCGCAATTTGAAATTATTAACAAACTATCAATCATATTGAGCTGATTTACATAAACAAAATAGTGCTTACATGTTGAAGTACTGTAGAACTGTTATGTCGGAACTATTTTGAGATCCTTAAATAACACAATCAAACGTGAGACTAGATCATTTTTCAAAGCTGTAAAGCTCATTGTTCCTGGTTTGCATTAAGGTTTTCAGTTTGTGCATACTGCGGCATCTTCTGATTTAAAATCTTCCAGTATAGATTATTATATTCAAAGTATAACTCGTCTACACCGTTTTGTCTATATGAGTCGCGTCTGAGAAAACTGGGCATAATGCATGTGCGTAAAGTGTCGTCCCAGATAAGCCTGTGCAGTCCGCACAGACTAATCAGGGACGACACTTTCCGCTTTTATGGTATTTTTAGTTTCAAGGAAGTCCCTCCTTACCGTAAATCAAGTTTAGGCGGAAAGTGTCGTCCGTGATTAGCCTGTGCGGACTGCACATGCATTTTGCCCAATTTTCACAGAACAAGACACATATTTACAAAATCTAATCTACGCTTAAATACAGCTACACCCGATCATACAGTAGTTAATTACACTATCTTGGTCAACATGTGTCTCAATTAATCGGGACCGAGCGGTCAGTTGCTTGTATAGGAGATAAAGGGAATCCCGAAGGACCCATTTATATCATTGCAAGTGCTCGGTGCAGGGATGCTTATAAAGATGCGGGACTATTATTTATTATTATTATTATTATTATTATTATTATTATTATTATTATTATTATTAACATTATTATTATTATTATTTTTTAATTCTTATTTTTATTATTATTATTATTATCATTAGTGTGTATGCAAAATTATGATTCTACTGTTACTGCTGCTACTGAAACCAATATCTTATTACGTATTATTAAAGTAGTCGCAAACTTTGTTATAACAGGTGTAATATTTATGCACTATATCGTTAAATGAGACTTCATATAGAAAATTAATTTTCGTAAAAATTATGTTCGAGGACGTTCTTTTCAACAATACGTTGTTGTTGTTGTTGTTTTTCAATACAAAGATAGCGAAATGTTGCAAGATGGACATGAGCGCGTCGAAGGCTTTTTATCAAAACTAACTTTCACTCATTTTCAAGATTATAGGGAAGAACGACGTAAATTAACAGATTAGCAATCGAAGCATATGTCAAATTGGCCAATTTCAATCAAAAACAGCATGAGATTGCATTTCGGACAGCGTTCGAGTGACCCTGAAGCTGACTTTTCCCGCCAGCAGGCGTCCATGTGACACGGATAATTCACTTGCAGACGACATTTTATCAATCTGAAATTATGCACATTTTTCTTCGAGGGAATTTCTGCAATTGACAGGTCGAGCGACTTGTGGCATGAAATTATTTTGTAATCACGTTTTCTGACTATTTGAGCGTTAATTTGGGGGTTAGAATTGACTGCGAACTTCTTTCGTGCGCGCGAAACAATTCGTTTGGAAAAACTCTGGGAGTATAATTAACGGGGAGATTGTGTGTGTGATAATTAAATTAATTGAACCCTGTTTTTTGGTTTTTTTAGCCGTGAATAAACGTCAGTTACATCATAGTTATTCGCAGCAGATATTCGATACGCATATATTATTTATATTAAATAAAATAAAATAAAATATTAATAAACAAACACTTACAAACAAACTATTACATTAAAAAATAAACATAAATAAATATATTTTAATTTAAACGGATCTTAGTTTATTACAAAAGTACCCATATATATTTCTCCGTACATCGGCACATAATGTCAGTTGAAAGATTATACAAAATTCCATTTTATGAATTCAATGAGCAAATGCGACTGAAAAAAATCCTTTAAACTCTTCCCAACCCTTTATTGATCGAGAATAAGGAATCCTTTTCATTTGGGCGCTTGACACCTTTTGTAAACAGTTAAGCCTCTTACGACCTCAATCACAATACGGTTGTCACTCAACAACGATTTCGAGTGACTGGCTAGCCGAAACAAACTTCTTTTTCGTGTATTTAAATGGCATTCAGTGGGTTTGGTGAGATGTCGTGTGTGTACATTTAATATTTATATTAAAAAGATATTTATGAATTAAATGATTCTTAGTTTTCGTTATTTTTTTTGCTTAAGCTCAGTGGCAACGTTATACTGGTTGGTTATAGCATCCATATATTGCATTCATGTGTGTTGCTTTTCTTTTTGTATTTACTGTCATTGAATGCTTTTGTTAATGACAATGCTGACTTTCAAAAATTTACTATTTGGTATTATTTGCATTAATGTATTAGCTATTTTAAATAATATGTGATGAAATTTAATTTGACATGTTACCACATTTACACGGACGTTATGACATATATACATTTGTTACTTGTATTTCTTTTAGAATATCAATATACATCACATATGCGTAAACATTATTTAGTACATTCGCGAATGTTACATAAGAAATTACTAAAAAGTAAAACACAATTGTTTACAAGTAATTGTGCCTATTTATACCTTTTAAATATGCACTTGATATCATGTAATCTTTAACAAAACGAGAAAAATTCTAAAAAGTGGAGAAAAGAATGTACAAATATTTTTTTTAATATAAATCCAATGTAAGTTCACTAAACAATTCTAAACCATGTTTAAATAATTAAAAGACGGGAGCACGATTAGAGAACACGCCATCTTTTGGGAATATCCAGATAGAACCACCAAATCTCATCTTCTCGATCTGATGTTAGATTGCTACTTTAGATTCCGGCCCCCAAAATGCAACTTTAAGATTCAAGGTTTAGATTGTAGCAAAACGGAAATCGCTTTCAGATAGTTTTGGTGCTTTTTGGATTAATGCTATTAAGCACATTTGCTACAAAATATTATTTCATATTTTTCAGCTGTTTTTGTTTTAATTGGTTGATAAAAAAAATTGAAATGCCAGTTTATAAAAACCAATTGAGGCAAGTGCGAAAAGAAGGATGCATGCACATGTTAACTGTTTACGCCAATGTGCTAGTTTGCATGTTCAAACTTCACCATAATTGTTTCGCAAGCATATTAAGTTTTCAAGTGTAAATAATAAAATACTAGTTTCGCAGAAAAATATAAACAAATACTCAACGAGAAGTGTTATTCTAATAGAGTGTTCATTCATTCATCTATTTTTGCGTAAACTTCACTTCTTATTGCCTCATTCTACGAAAAAACATTGTTAAACAAATAAGCATAAATCTCCTAATAAAAGAAGGATTCTCTGCACACTAAACTGATGTTTAACACGACAATTTACGACGTTGACATTCATAAAAGCACCGTAACGTTCTGTGCGTACAATTGCTATAACGCTCGGACTCTTGGCGCAAATTTGCATTTATCTATTTACCACAAGATAGTGACGATTAAGTAGCGATAAATCTGATTGTGTACGCGCAAGTTTGCTTAGAAATGCCACCCTTTTGCATAGGAATCCCGTCGAACAATGAATGGCTTACACCGTCGAAGCACCTATCATTTTCGAATTGCTAATCTTTCAACAATAGATGGTAACACCTTTATTTGATCAAGTTTTCATGAAATCATTGCCAGATTAGCGATTTATTATCATCCTTTCGCTCAAAAATGACGGTTGAACGCCATGAAATTGGCGTTAAAATGCCACAACGTCTTCGTCTCTTGTACGGCGTTTATACCGCTCGGAGACGGTAACGATGATAATATTCGCGAAAAGTTGTAGCCAAACGAAAGATGAACGAATGATTGGGTTGTTGTCAGTTCGAAACAGGGCTTACGTCGACTGACACATAGCGTAAAAATCGACTTGAATGCGCCATTGTATATTGCGACGTAAGCTCTGGTTGCGTTACTGCAGAGATTCATTAAAAAATGTCTGATTCATTTCTCTCGTCTGTTTCAGATGTTGATGAAAGTCTAATTACACATTTTGACGCAAAGTATGGCATTTTTCGTTCATTATCAATATGCAACGCCTCAGTCATTTCATTGTGCAAATTCCTAAATCTGAATAAAAAATTGTCTACTTGACTAATGAGCCACTTGAATTCAAATGTTATGAGTCGAACCATTATTATATTTAAACAATTTAAAATATTTTAATTTAGATTAAGAAATAATTGAAAATACATATCTTATGGAATTAAAAAGGGCAGAGAATTCTTTATATAAATGTGTTTTAAAAGGATATATAAATCTATAATAATGTAATAATATTTATAAAAAAAAATATTGTCTATATTTTGAAAAAATATTATCACAGCTATGATTATTTTTAATCGCTTTATATCGTCAATCGTTTTTCTATACATAAACTTCTAATAAATCATTCGAATTTAACGTGTAAGAGCCATTTGGCAACCAAAGCGGCACGATGTACCGTAAAACAGCCAGAATCTTTCACAGACCATGATTTTCTGCAACGTTATGATCTATTGGCGCTAAAGCCGGCTTGAAATCTATCTCATTTGCGGGTAGATTTGGTTTGTAGTGCACGCGCGCTTCCGTTTGAAGTTCGAGCAATTGTCGTCTGCAAAAATGATTGACATTGTCTCAAAAGCGGAACCCCTCGGTTATTTTCCCTGCATTAATGAATCAAACATGTATTTTCTGATCTTTTTTCTTCAACCCTGACGTGTGATGCCTGCTTTGATGTCTTAATCAGGTTAAGCTAGTTTTCCGTACATTCGAAAAAAATACATCATAGTGGTAAAAATATTCGAACTTCAAGTGTACTAACCTTTGCATTCCCTCAGACTCCCACCAAACGTGTTACGGCCAATAAAATTCGCAGCTTGTTTTCAAATTATCCTTTCACGATGAGAGCCATTTATTTGTTTATGATATAATCTTATTATGAACGATGTCTTGTAGTATTATTCTCGCGGGACGTAGCAGATTGAGTTATATTCCCAATTCGAATATATGCACACCTAACATCAAACGGAGCTAGGCTTTGAAGCATGAGCCATTTACGAAACTAGCAAATCTTCCAATTGCCAACGTATGTACTAGTATATCAAGGTACAATTTTTCTTAATGACGGGCAAGCATTGAAATCCCTTGGGTTCAGTTTTTACCAGCTTCGAGTAGAGTGATTAAAATTATATAAAATGCGCGATCATGTCCTGTGGGATTCCGGGGTAAGTAACAGCTCCAAGTACCCAACACAAACTTATCAACGCCATTTTTTTAGTACCCCGCATGCCTTTTAGGCTCTCGAGTTTTAACCATTTTGATATCTGTAAGGAAAATAAGTATGCACACAACAACAACAATTCCCGCAGTCTTAGATATCTAACAAGTGTGATACATGCTATAAAAATGGTCATAATCATCTTAGAGAGGCAACGTTGTGAAAAAAAATGGCGCAAAAGGAGAATATAAAATGCTGTGACCTGCGGCACTATGATAGGAATGTACGAAATGACGGCCATAAAGACGGTAGAGTGATGTAACGTGGAAGAAAACTTGGAAAGTTCAAAAGACTTTCAGTTAATAAATCAAAGGAAAATTTCGGAAAACATCGGTAACATCGGATGGATTTTACAGCAGAGTGATGCAAGTTATTTCAATCAAATGCGTCCCGAAATTTCGTCTGATACCCTTTACATCTGGGAATTAATGTCTTCAGCATATTGTGTCCTAAATGTTCCGCGCGTCAGCCGGTGGGAATACGGTGCTTAAGACGTCGCGAGCGGTGATTAAAGCATGGTATCCGGAATTTAATTGTTCATCAAACATTTATGATATTTATTATACGCCTAACGACGTTACTTGCGTTTTATTACTTCGTAAAAAATGATGCCATGAACATGGTAATATCAAGAGCTGAAGAAACCGTAAATATAAAACAACGAAACCATGAAAATAGTTACTGAAAGCAATATCAAGATACCGTGAATATTCACATTCATTACCAATTATATTTAATATACATATTGTTTAATTTACATTTGTTTCTGTAAAGGCTTCAATATGTAAAATAACCTGAGTGACACAAAAATGAATGAATATTCAAAAAACTCGGGGTCATACCGTAAACTGAAATAATTAACGTGGGTCCAAAAACTTTAAGCAGAAGTCGTGACACAAAAATGAATGAATATTGATCGATGTGCGCGTAATAGCATATATTTAATTATTAAATTTATTAATACAATTATGCACATAAGTTATATAAAAATATGTATTAAATTGAGATAAGTGAAAAATGGATATCTGTGGAATTATATATAGATCTTTATCTATAATTATAAAACATAAAATGAAAACTTAATCCATTTTGCAGAAGTCGACACAGGAGCGCAAGTGATTTCAAAGAAACAAAACTTCAGCGTGTGTTCGATAGATTGGACTTTTTAACCTTTTGCATGCTGGGAAATTTGTCGTCTGCTAAAATGTCGTCTGCTGAATTTCTAAAATTAGCATTTTCTTCGATTTTTTTCAAAGAATATTATCAGAATAGCAAACAGTTTGGATCCTGATGAGACGCCACGTTCTGTGGCGTCTCATCTGGATCCAAACTGTTTGCAAAGGCCTTCAAAATTCGGTTCCCGCACTGAAAGGGTTAAAATCATTGAGTGATAAATAAATACAATACGTTCTATAGCTGACTTCTTCAATCATTGTTTGCATTAAAGACACCGCTTTCGCCGCCCGTTTTATTACCAGCAACAAACAAGGCCTGATAGATAATCACTCAATCAGTAAAGATATCACACACTATGGTCAGTCAATCAGTAATAAAATATCACTTATAATTCAGTCTTTTATAAAAGTAACATCAATTCAATTGTCATCAATAATTAGATACGCTGTATTTTCTTAAGCAATCGATTACAGGCTTATGATGGTTGAAGCAGACACATGGCGGAGAATGGCGGGAATATATACACTATTTGTATTGTAAATGGTTCATTTTATATGTAAACAAATATCAAGATATCCATCTTCTTAAATTCTAAAATTTAAATGATTTAAATGACAGTATTTTATTTATTTTTTTGAAAAGATCCCAATTTATATATCGAAATTATATTTTCGAATTTCAAATTCAACGTGTGATCAGGCCAGAGTATATGCAAATAAAGTTATTATTCTTAAATGTATTTGCGATGCAGGGCAAGACAGTTTGCAGCCAGCAAAAGTCTTCTATGAAAGACAGCATCCATCAGTCAATCTCGTTTTTCCAACTGGACACTGAACAATTTCGGAAATGCAGTGTTTTGCCTTCCAGGGATGCCTCTTTGATATATAGATGCCAAAACCATTTAGCAAGGATGGAAGGAAACCCGAATGTGAATCGCAGACGGAACGACGGACAAAAACACATGTCTGTAACCGTGTTGTGGGTTCATAGAAAACGCGGAACTGTGGGTAATAACTGCTTTTTAGCCTCCCTAAAGCACCGGTTATACGGGGTATGGTAGATTAACGAGGAATATAATGTAGTCGTTCCCCACCCACTTTCGTGCTTTCCGAAAATTAAGTTAACGTAATGTTCCGCGCTGAGACAGTTAATTTTATATTCATCCATTCTAGATTTGTAACCCTAAGACAGCAAGAATGTAGGGGCCAGTGTTTCTTCCGTGATTCAGGCTGGAAAAATTGGTTCCACGGAAGGGGTCCTATGAAAGTCAATACGACCATGATATATTATATGTAAAAAAATATATTAACATCAATTTCAATTTATTTATTGTTTATGAATGTCAAGCTAAAAATGAGCAACTTGATAATGTACTTTGGTATTTATATATTTATATATATTTATATATTTGTATATTTATATATTTTATATATATATATATATATATATTATATATTTATATATATATATATATATATATATATATATATATATATATATATATATTATTTACTTATTTGGTTATTTAGTTATTTTTGTTTTTATGTTGTTGTTTATTGTTTTGATGTATTAATTTGCATTATTTAATTAATAGGCTTAAAATGTTTTTAATAATAAACATAGTTTTCCATTTCCAGATGTGATTAAGAGAAAATTCTCGTTCATAAAATATATACTGGTTTTTAAATGACATTCTGTCCTTCATTGCACTTTGCGCTGAAATACATTTTCAATATAACAGATAAAAAAACTGTCCGATAGATTACTTTTTCTAATATTCTCAACCTATGAGTCAGAGACTACTATTTCTCTCCAAATTTCTTCGTCCGAATTTTAATAAAACATGAAAAGTAATGAAACTGTATGCGAGTATATTCAATAATCGTAAAAATGGGACGGTAACATAATTGATACTTCACAACCTATCAAATTACCAACAAGTGTCATTGCCAATTAAGCCCAACGGCTAGAATTTAGCCACAAGAGACTGTTAAGTGGAGGAAAGATTTTCAGGGAATCTTGTAGAGCAAATGCTCTCATATGTTTTCGATTCTAAACTATTATGGTTAATGCCATTTTGCGTGCATGCATATCATCAAACTAAAACATAAACGCGTAAAAGAGCATAATAAGGTTATTACGCAAATGACAACTTTGCTTTTAACGAGCCCTGCATTTATTAAATATAAATAAATTAAAATTACAAACAATTGCAAGTTCTCAATAATTCAATACTTGAATTAAAAGCTCTTTGTGTTCTCTGAAAATGGCTTACATTATTTCATCTATTAAAAAAAACGAATTTCTGAGGGTTTTCATAAATTTTGAAATCTGAATGTCTAAACACCTTGTCTCTAATTTTGGAAGTATTCCTAATATAGCCGAAGTTTGATAGTGTGTGGCTAAAGTGATACTTTAAAAAAAAACGAAATAAATTTATAAATTGAAGGTGCTTTTAAAGGTTTGGAGAAACATGTTCTGCGAAAAATTAATGTATATCTTTTAACTTGGTTACCGTTATATAATAGAATATATAAGACCGTGAAATTTTCCAATATTCAATAGCTGCAATGTTGGTAGCCCTGATCATTGCAAGCCATCATATATTATCCTTCAAACCAGAATTTTATGAAAAGTTTTAATTAGCATTATGGACAAGTTGTTGAAAATATGAGCAAATGCAACTACTGTTTGCCTAATAATCTTTGTATTTTAATTACACCAATAGCTTGATAAAAAAAAAGATAAATTTTTTATAAACATGTTTAAGACTGAGTTCATAAGGAATGTGAAACTGAAAATTAAATTTGTTAATTTGTGTGCTAAAACTTATATTATTATTTGGACTTATTACGTAATACATCAATGGAATAGAATTATTGTAAGGTTATTTCAACATTACTATTGGCTATTGTAATCAACTGTTTTATAAACATTTAATTTTGATTTTAAAATGTTGTTATTTTTTCTTAATTATTAAAACATTATTGTAATTTTATACATATTTTAGATCTTTTGTTAACTTGCGTTAAATGTCCGTATGTAGATCAACATTTGATTGATTCTAAAGAGATATACATATGGCGTATGTTTTTGTTTTCGTTTGTCCATCCACTTACCGAAATAAAACTAATTAACCTAAACATTTTATCCGACAATATTAAATTGTAATAACAAATTAAAATTAACCGCAACATTCTCATCAAAAATACATTGCCAGTGTAAACAGATTCAATATTAAGACTTTTGAAATTGTGAATGACTCCTCTATTATATATCGCAATGTATTTCACGTAATTCGTCGTCACATTTGCGGGCGGAAAGCAAATAAACCAGATAAACTGAAAAATGTGTAAACTTTGATAAAGGTAGCGGGCGGAATGTCAAATAAATTATCAAACGTACACTGAAGTTTTGATAAATATTGTTAACCTTATATTAAAATACCAAAACAAAACACTCTTCTATCTTTAAGAGGAAACATTTACGAATATAAGAGAAACGTGCATACAATTTATTTGCATTCAAATTGTCATTGCAATGTCACTGTTTGTTGATATACAATCGAATAATGCATTTATTTATTTTTTGCGTTTAATAATAACGACTAAGTCTTATTCCGACCACTTTGACTACAACTGCCATGAAGAGCACTATACTAATTATTATTATTAAAATACTGATTATGATGATATAAAGAATAAATACATTTCTACAATACGCATATATTTCTATATTTCTACATTTAAAATCAAAATACATTAATACCCAACCCTTCCTTACTATCTTGAAATCAAATCAGTTTGTTTTTGTATTGTGAAAACAATTACCATGATTTTTTTAAAATATTTTAGTACAATTATACATACAAAATATATATACCATTAAAAAAAGGTTCGTCAAACGTTATTAAGCTAACTTATGTTGAACTAAAGAATGCCTCCTTCAAACTGGTCATCATTCACATTAGTCAATGTTGTGGCCAATTTAAATTGCAGAAGCAAAGTATAAATTTAGTACTATCCTAGTAAAGTAACATAAAGAACCTTAAAACAAATTACTGTCACCAACCTGTATGGGTTCGCTTGTGGATTTTCAGATTCTCGCTCCGCGCGAACACCTTCCCGCATCCCGGAAACGGGCACGGAAACGGCTTCTCGCCCGTATGGACTCGGATGTGGTTCACCAGCTTGTACTTTGCCTTGAAGGGCCGACCGTCTCTCGGGCAGTTCTGCCAGTAGCAGGCGTGGTCCGTCTGTTCCGGTCCCCCCACGTGCTCTACTGTGATATGCGTCACGATCTCGTGCATGGTGCAGAAAGTCTTATTGCACGGTTTCTTAGGCTCTGGCTGGTCCTTTTCCAGCCAGAGGCACGTGTGTTCCTGCTTTATCGGTGGTCGCATGTAGCGGAAGAAGGCACCGGGTCCGTGCGGACCCATGGACATATGGTTCATGGCATTCATCGGGTTCATGCTGTTGAAGTGCGACTGGTGAGCGGCGAAATGATCGACGCCGCGCGTCGGCGCTCCCATCTGGTTAAAGTGGTCCCTAGAATACATGTCCGCGCCGGTGAGGCCGAGTCGCATCTGGCTGTTGAGCTGACCCGGGTGCGACGTCGCGTCGTGGATTCCCGGAAATAGCATGTGACCGCTTCCGGCGTCGTGGTGCGACGTGTGATAGCCGCTGGATGAGGGGATGAACATGCTATTGTCTTGGAGGCCCATGTCGCGGCGGAGGAGGTAGTCGCGTGACGCATAGCTGGACAGGTGCGATGGAGTCATACCGACGCTGTAGCCGTTGGTCTGCGGTACGTACTGGTTCAGCTGGTTGTGCAAACTTCCGGTGTCCGTCATGTGATGGGGCGGACTCAGCTTCATCGCTCCCGGTGGGAGATGGCTGGCGTGCGACTCCATGAATGGGTTGATCATTTTCGCGGCGGTTGTTTGTCCAGCTGACCAAGGGTTCAGAAATAAGTCCGTTTTTGTTTCACAGTGTACACTACAAATCCAAGCGTAAATTATAGTACGGCCCTCAGCCGTGTACGTTGCGCAGTTCTTAGCATATTATAAATGTACGAGCAAAAAACGTGAAACGCCCATTTTTGAAATAACAATCACATCATCGTTCCAATGACAGTATTTTTTTTAATGTTTACTACTTACAAAACGGCATTTATTTCACAGCACTACAATTAAAACTGCTGTCACACAACAACAATATTTTAGAGATCTAGTATCCTGTCACAGACAACAGTGGCACTCGAATATGTTTTGTGAGATGTCACGCGGTGTTGTATGTTTGTCAGAGCCCAATGAGTCCCACGTAAGCAGCGTTCATACTGAGAGCTAGCCGTATAATAACAGTGCCCAACTCTGCAGTCAATGTTTTTACAGATTTCTGATACACAGTTTTCAGCACGATTTAATAAACTTGCAACATTTTAATTCACTCCCATCTCAGTGGAAAACAGCGTGCCACGACGTTTGCTAGTCAGTAAAACCACGTTGTTTTTGAAATCATCATGCGTTCGACAGTTCATTTACGACAGCGGGTTGTCGAACTTTAGTGCTCCTGCGCACACTAGCTGCGCGACCCACTGAGCGCTGATTGGGCGTCGCTGTTTTGATTGACTGCTGGTCGATAAACCAAGCGCAATGAGGCGGGGCTGATTCGCCGTAACAGCGAATGGGGGCGTGACTATGCCAGCGATAGGTGTTGACTTTGTATCATTATTGGAACTGTGGAAGCGCTGTTGGAGAACTGGAATCAAGGATTTTTGTATCAACAATTAGAGATATATTTATTGTCTTGCTACACTGGGGGACGAGGCTTCCATGGTCTTCACAACGCGACTAAGACAAATGAAATAAATAAATAGTGAAAATGATAGCAACGTGCATGCAATTCTTTATGTTTTGTTTTAAATATTAATAGATACACATTTAATATAAGCTATATCTAGTGTTATTATCAAATTTTAACATACTATTTAGTAGTTGATTGATATTGTTCAATTTGAGCATAATGATCGCGGAACATGACCCTAAACAATGCATAAACGAACACGAGACAAACTATAGTTTGCGATGTATATTATTAATGATGGTACTGTAAATATGATAAAATAATAACGCAACTGTTGGCTTAATGTACGATTAATGTAAATTATTTGTTAATTTGATCTTTATTTTACGACCTGAAAAGAAAAACAACAACATCATTTTAAGGAAGTTAAACATATTGTAAGTTTGATATTATTAATTAAATATTGATACAGACACTTAGCGACTTTCAATGTCCGGTAAAAGATCTTAAAGAAAAAAATAAAAATTATTATTATTATTACTATAATAATAATAATAACAATAATAATAATAATAAAAATAATAATAATAAAATAATAATAATAATAATAATAATAATAATAATAATAATATTATTATTATTATTATTATTATATTATTAATAAGAAAAATATATTATTATTATTATTATTATTATTATTATTATTATTATTATTATTATTGTTGTTGTTGTTGTAGTAATTATAATGATTATGATGATTATTATTATTGTTATTATTATTCGTGTATTATTATTATTAATACTATTATTTATTTCCCAAGAGATTCTCTTTTTTTACATAAGGCCTATTAACTCAAAGAACCTTTCTCCTCATTTGACACTCTCTTGAACCTCCGAATTGAATCTGCAAATATTTGCTCGATGCAGAATCAGCCACTTACAAATGTACATATTCCGGACTGTGTTGGCTTTTCGGATTACTTTCTCTAACGTCAACCCATCTCGTTAAAATTGATTATTGATGCCACACACATGTATTTGAAAGAAAAACAAAGGGAAACCAGAGACGTAGTCTTTCTGGGAAAACGAATACAATTATTGGCAAAAGGAAAAAACTGATGATTTCACGAAAACTGTACTTATATTTTGGTGTCCTTATGTTTCGGATCATTTTCTGACATGCGTATATTATTGATAATGTATTCCCTTTAAAGTATATAAATCTTTGAACACACCAGTGACATGCCTAATTTTATTTTAATATATTTACGGGATCAAGAGTAATGCAATATCTCCTGGTCGTTACTAAAAAAGTTACTTTTGCTAATATAACACATGTTTATATGTTTAACATATTAAAAAAGTGGTAGTAATATTCACGGTTCTACTTAAAAAAAATATGTTTTCGATGTTGATTTATTGACGTGTTTGTAATGTTGTTGTTTTACCAGTCTATATTGCACAGGTTCTTACTTTAACGACGCACTGATATGTATTCTATATATAATTGATAAATGTGGGTCTATTGATTTGTTGCAAAAGTTATATTTATACGTCTTACTATATGTATGCTAATGTGAAATCTGTTTTAAAAGTTTGATAAACCTTTTTTTTTTTCATTTGTATTAATTTTATTTGACTTCCACTAGTGTAACTAGTTTTGGGACTTTCATCACATAAACGTCTTATGTGAGTTTTTCAGAGTTATCATACCAACAACAGCGTGTCAACAGTTAATACGGCAACATGCATGGTGGATGTTTAATTTCGCGCCTACACAAGTGGACAAAATAACCACACGTGTATACGGACACTTTGGACGGCCACTCAGTAAAGCTGTTATCAATAGGCTTCTTTTAGATATACACTTAACATAAGTCAATATTTTTATGACACGCGAGTGTTAAAGAGGACGGCCCTAAATAACATGAAGGTGGCAGGAAAATATGGGGTCATGTGGTGAGCGGGTTACTAGTACATCGCACGTACGTGACACGTTATGTAACTTCCGTTTTTGGAGCTGGTTACTTATCAACTACTGTGGCATCTGGGATGCATATATATTTTTATCTCTTTTTTGTGACAATATTTTAGATTTTATATAGAACAAAAACACTTTTAGTATTCATTAAATACAATAAAATGTACAGACGAAATAATAAAATAGCATTTGCCTAGCAACATAATCTTGCGGCATTAAATGCACACATTTAATATCTTTATTAGCAAATTAACAATGCACTCAACATGTTATTCTAGTATTTCATTGATAATTTACAAAGTTTCCAATTAAAGTTACAATATATAGTTAGGATCATTGAAATTTACGTATACAAATATAGCGAGTTCATCGCATGGGAATAGAGAATAATGTTTCCATGGGTATTTAAAAGTTTTGTAAGTTATACATTGATAGCCATTTTAATTTATAGTTCAATTCACGTTTGAAACGTTTGTTTATTTAGATAAACTTCACGAATGAACTACATCTTTTAGATAATGAAAATAAGTGTAAGTTTTTCAAACATGTTGTTTAATTTGATTTAAAGTGACTTGTTTACATGTTTATTATATGGCGATTTCCGAAACAATTGTCAAAGATTTAAAAAAAATCCATACATTATGGAAATAACACACAATACTGGGGAAAATGGTAAAATATTTGTTCCTTTATTTATAATTGTCATTCGAAATCGGCTTTGTAAGAAAGCGTCTTTGAGACTTGTCATCGATAATTTGGAAAATAAACGCATTACAAACGTAGTGTCTGTAATACGACGTTTTATAATGAGCCTTGTTCTGAGAAAACTGGGCATTATAATACATGTGCGTAAAGTGTCGTGCCCAGATTAGCCTGTGAACTCAGCACAGGCTTATCCGGGACGACACTTTCCGCTTTTAGGGTATTTTTGGTGTCAAGGAAGTCCCTCTTTACCGAAAATCAAGTTGAGGCGTAAAGTGTCGTCCCTGATTAGCCTGTGCGGACTGCACAGGCTAATCTGGGGCGAAACTTTGCACACATGCATTAAGCCTAATTTTCTCAGAACAAGGCTCAATTATAATAATGCCAGCGTGTCAGAGTGCTAGCGCATCGACTTTCGCTTCCAGAATGCTCGGTTAAAGGTATAGCAATATTTTGTATTCAACTTTTCTACATGTTGTTGTTATAAGTAAATACTATGCAAAACAGTTTTGATTTGTTAGTAAAACTTATTTAATGGTATGCTTGTAAACTACGAATATGATAAGTCCCTGAAATTGTACGATGAGAACTCTTCAAAATTTGATAATATATCATCGCAGCAACCAAAATGAAGATCGCAAAAGTGATTATTTCCCATTTGATTGGCGAGTTTGCGTTATGATTCAACATAAAACAGAACACGGAATATATGTAGGACATGTGTAAAACAAGTAATATTTCATATACATTTGTTATAAGTTATAACAGATGTTAGATGACGAAACTAGTAACGTAAGTAAAAAATGAACCATGCAGCGTTTACTAAAACAGGGTTAAGCAAGTATCTTGTTCCTGAGTATCTGAAAGGCTTATCAGGCACAACACTTACCCTCTTTATCTCTTTCAGTGCTGGAACCGAATTTTGAAGGCCTTTGCAAACAGTTGGGATCCAGATGAGACGCCACAGAACGTGGCGTCTCATCAGGATCCAAAACTGTTTGCTATTCTGATTGTATTCTTTGAAAATAATCGAAGAAAATGCTAATTTAAGAAATTCAGCAGATGACATTTTAGCAGACGACAAATTTCCCAGCATGCAAAGGGTTAAGGAAATTGTCGTTTGAATGAAGTCTCTTCTAAACGAATATCCAGTATGCGCGGAAAGTGTGGCCCGTGATAAGCCTGTGCGGACTACACAGGCTTATCTGGCACGACACTTTATGCACATGCATTCAAAGACCTATAAAAACATTTCACATATTATATGTATTTTATAGGTCTTTGATGCATTTAATCCCGTTTTTCCAGACCGATGCTATTTTTTGTCTGCAGACAGACTCACGTCCTAGAAGTCGCAGGTTCGAATCCTCGCAATTCATATTATAACTTCAGACGTTTTACATATGTACCCTGTATGTACAGTTGTTGTTGGCATCAATGGTCCGTATTATTAAACATTATGGGTCATTATGTACTAACGAAACAATTTTTTACGATTATTGTTTCAAAGATGAAAAAAAATTTAAGTATCAAATTTGTGATAACTTAAATTCAGCTATTTGCTTCTTCCTTGATATATTTCACGGATACTCTTTATTTCCGGAAAAATAATATATTATTTCAATTATAAAATGCAGTCATACCTAACTTGAACGTGTCGTAGAATCATTGAGTAAACAGGGCCTAGAGCTATAACAAGAAAAGCGCATAGCTTCGTCTGTGCACTGTACATGGAAACATAGTCGACTAAGTCACCATTTAATATGTGCAAGAATATATAGAATTTTAAGATATGAAACACTAATGCATGGGCTGGAATAAATCCATGGAGTTTTTGTTAGGAGGGTGGGTGCAGATGGAGATGTTCATATGTCAGTGACGACAATGCCCAGCACAGATGGGCAGCTGGGGCAACAAATAGGGATCAGGATGCAGCAAGCTGATAGATTAAAGGGACCTTTTCACGTTTTGTTGACAAAATTGACAAAATAAAAAAAATGTTTCATTCCGATTTGCAAATTTTCGTTGTTGTTATGCTATTTGTGAGGAAACAGTTTTACTGAGCATTTACCATGCTCTAAAATACCCACTACACGCATCTTTTGACGATTTAAAAACCTGAAAATTATAAAGCGTTGCAATGCGAAACGATTGAATAATTGGAGAGTTCTGTGGTTGTCGTTATATCTTTAATTTTATTATATTTTTGTATCAGGAGCTTTTTAGATCCAATGTTTAAATTTATCAATATAAAGCATTAAATGACAAACTTCAATACATGCCTAAATCTGGGAAAAAGTCCCTTTAACCCTTTTCATGCTGGGAAATTTGTCGTCTGCTAAAATGTCGTCTGCTGAATTTCTAAAATTAGCATTTTCTTCGATTTTTTTTTTCAAAGAATACTATCAGAATAGCAAACAGTTTGGATCCTGATGAGACGCCACGTTCTGTGGCGTCTCATCTGGATCCAAACTGTTTGCAAAGGCCTTCAAAATTCGGTTCCCGCACTGAAAGGGTTAATATCTATCATGACTCACGAGGAATAAACTTTTTGTTGACAGTTGGGAAACTTGAATTAAACACAACTTGTCGCCTTATTATTAAGAGATTGCCATAATTATTTGATTAGGCGTTTACTCTTTTCTAAGTTTAGCCCATAATTAAACTAGAATTTGCTATCATGTATCAATTTGAATTTGAACGAAAAATCGGCAATAATTTTATTAAATACTTCTAAGAAACGAATTTCCTGTGTCGCATTTCGGGAATGCCGGACATGGGAGGGTTTTTGTCCGGCCCCGTTTTTCATGGGAGGGTTTTTGTTCGCCCCTATGAAAATGACGGGAGGGTTTTTGTCCCGGAGGGGTTTTGTCCGGATACCGCATTTCGGAACGATTGTTTTAGCTGCCATTATTATGTCGGAAACAATGTCCGGGTAATCAAAACAGTGCAGAAAACCAATGCAAAACAGTGTAACAAAAAGAGAGAGAAAAAAAGCGTTGGAATACTTAATATTGTCCAAATGAACCGATAACCCGACATTTGATAGCAAGTTGGACGAGACTCCCAGTTTGCGTACGACATGGAATCTACCCATCATTTGACTTTTATTTACAAATAAGTTTATTCCAGTTGTGTCTAAATAGTCCAGGAAATCGTTTCAAAAGGCTATCCACAAAATTTTAATGACACATTGAATCAACTGTTTGTAACCGTTAAAGTAATCCAACAACGTCGTGGGAAAACGATGCTTTTTCCGTTCGTGAAAACAAACAAAATGCAGCTACCGTTGGGGTAGAAAAATCGACGAATTACATTCTGAAATAAACGTCTTTTTACTTTTATTTAAACGTCGAACTAGGCGATCAGCCAAACTGATTTAGTACCCGTGTTTAGGAGGGCACATAAATTGCAACAAACGTTTGCTATATTGTCCCGAAATTGAAAGGCCGGTCCAATAATACGTGCAAATAAACATCTGACAATGGAAAGCCCTTTAATGTTCACATTTCGACAAGTTAGATTACAAAAAGGTGAAAAGCTGAACATTTAAAGACGCTTAAATGTGTCTAACAAACAATAGGCCCAATATCGCCGAAATAAGGCAAGGTGTAAAATCAATTGAAGTTTTAAATTGGACCTTCCGTAGAATTAAAGTGAAATCGAAAGAAAGTGGGCGTGGTTTGTGTTGTATGTTTTACGAGGCAAGGGCAAAGCGCCCCGGGGTGACAGTAAAAAACTTAATAATGGGTTTAGAGGTAAATAAACACAGACAAATGGACCGGTTTATTACATCACACCATTGCGTGAAAAATACACTTCTGTCGTGTTTATTAGTCACAGAAGTAAAAAGGTTTCAAAACTTTATTTGTTTAAATAAAACACAGCACTGTGTCTGTCGTCAATTCTTGCTTATGTGTTTACATAACTTTTTCATTGCGCAGACCTCATGAAATGTTCTTAAGACATCTGTCAATATACTTATTTGTCGTTATTCTTTAGATATCTTATGCAGACAGCAAAGTGAAAATTAAAAAAAAAAACAACAATCAGCATGCACAACTATGTTATGACATTCAAATTCATCCACGTTTTTTATCATTATGAAGACGAAATAATTTTGGTTGGTGAAACCCAATAAAGTAATAAACTCGCGACAAAAATGATTGCCAAGCCGAAACATCGACGATTTCTTGCCAATATTACAAATAAGCTGTGCGCTGATGATAATAAATAGATAATAACAGACACAGAGATCTAAGGCGGTGCAAGAATTCCGTGCGAATAAAACACCTTTGTCCGCTATATTTTACAATATTGTTGACGGGGTATCGACAATAGCCATCAAAACGTGATAGATACAGCTATTTAAAATGATCGCAACTGTAAATTAAGCAAAGGGGCGACGCGACTTAGTGGCAATTTACAGTTTCACAGAAATTCTGACTTAACTGTGAATGTGTCGCAAAGAGCAATCATCGCTGTATTGAGGAAGATTATTACAATCGTTGCGAGGCGAGAAATAATTACTTTAATCGAGATAGTAATATTTAGGAAAAAATATTTTTGACAGAATTATTTGTAATCAAATGATTATTGTATACATATTATTTTTTTCTTTTGATAGTTTATAGTATAAATTCTTTCCATAGAAAATACCAATCGGTCTAGAAAAGCTTTTGGGGACGTTAATAGCAATGTATAAGTAAAAAACAACAATTTGCGCGCGAAACAAAATTACGTGAAAGACGAAAGGTTTACAAAAAATAAAAAAGAACCCCGACGTGTGCAAACTATTTCAATCTATCATGTTGCACATGTTTTATAATTTGTTAATATATATTATGACACAAAAAAACGTGATATTGGCCTTAAGTATATACAATCGGAATTTTTATAGGAAAATTAAACGGGTTTGACAAAAATTGAGACGAAACATTCCAGCCATTGATTAAAGAAATCCGTGTTTAAGAAATTATCACATTTTGACACTTGTCATATCAAAACAGTGTCGAATATATTAAAATTTGCATTCAGTTTCTGTCACACTGAATTGGCTTATGAACCCAAATTCCAGAAAAGACAAACGTAGTCCCGAATGCAGGCCAAAGAGCACGATATACCGGCAAGTTAGTAAACACGCCAAACTCGTATAAGTCACGAAAATGGTATCAAACTTGGGGAAAATGTTTGAACACTGATAACTCCTGTGAAAAATCGTCGTATATCAATCAAATAAAGATTTAAGACGCGAAAATTCCCGTCACAATTTCAGTACAAGATGATCTTGCATAGATGATTCCCATGGGCCATTCAGTGATAGATGTGTGACACCGTGCTCATTGAATCATATACATATGCAAAAACAGACGTTTTACGAGTACATACGTATACACAATAAGCCAGGTAGATTTGCCAATCGGGCTTTAAACGGATGACTAATTCACAAAGAGGGATAAGAGGGCTTTATTTTACATAACTAGTCTCGTAACTCCAGCTTCAGCAATAAAGAGAGCAAAATACTAAGCCAAACCAAAGCCAAAAATGCAATAAATTGCATGCATTATAAAAAATAAAATAAAAGCATATTCACTGATCATGAAAGCATAACAAATAACAAATGGAAACACGAATAACTTAACATAATATTGTATTTGCAAACCTTATAAGCGCAAGTTACTGGCCAATCGTAACTTTAATATTTAAAAGCTTGACTATTGACGCTGTATGTTGTTATATGAAGAGATACGACGTTCTCATGTGAACTTTATACACATCAGAACGTAAGAAAATCGTGCTAACGTTTTGAACTGTGCTCTTTACGCTTGTTATTGTACTGTTGCGACATCTTTGGCATCGGTCACCCCTGTACAGAAGACGTGTTCGCTACATGTAGGTTAAGTAGTAATTTCTTTCTGATCCACATTTGTTATACAATTTTATGCACGTTAAAGAAAATCTTCGGAACATTTGACCAAACATAATTTATAAGCGAGACATAACCTAAAAGCGATATTTATTGCATAATTAAAAACCAGTAGCTTCGAGTAATACAACAGCAAAACACCTTGTCACTTATAATTTTACTTACAAGGGGCCTTTTCACAGAATTTGGCATATATTGGGGCTTGTCATTAAAAGCTTTTAATTGATAAATTTAAAAATTGGACCTAAAAATCTCCAGTATAAAAACAATAATACATTTTAAAAAAGGGAAAAAAGTAACCCTCAACTGGGCTCGAACCACTGACCCCTGGACTAAACAGTCTCCCGCTTAGACCACACGACCATCCGTGCTAATGCTATGAGAGGATGTATTTTTTTACTTATATAAGCAATCGTCGTAGTTTCCCAAAATATAACAAAAACAACAAAACTTTCCAAATTATTCAATCGGGACGTTGCAACGCTTCATAATTCTCAGGTGTTCAAATCGTCAAAAGATGCATATAATGGATATTTTACAGCATGGTAAATGTTCAGTATTACTATTTCCTCACAAATATCATAACTGAAACTTAAATTTGCAAAGCTGAAACAACTTTTTTTATTTTGTCAATTTACCAAAACGTGAAAAGGCCCCTTTAACACTGTGTCAACGTGTTTCAGTGCCCATTCAGTTATTAATAACCGAAAATGTAACCTCTTCGTTGCGGTACCTGTCACTACCCGTTACATCACGATGGTTTCATAAACGAAGGCCCACAAGAAGAAAGAGAAACAACTATTTTGAGTTGTTATTTTTTTATTATATAAAACTCACAGAACATAAGAATAATGAGCAGTGCAACGTTTGATTTGAATACACAAGCAATAGGGAACGCAAATTAAAAGGAAACGCTGCAATGCAGAAAGCGTTAAGCCGTTCATGTTTCCAGTCTGCGATCGCTGTAAAAAGCAGCTGTCAGAAAAGCTATTTAGTTTGTTGGTTGTAAAGTTGTACTAAAATTACTAATTTTAGAATTAAAGTACCCGAATCCTGTCCGTGACTTCAATGTTTGTGGAACCTGTCTACTGTCCGTTGTACACGGAACCTTATCGCCTGCAACACACACTAATTCTAATGAATACAGCCAGTGATATGAACATTTTTTAATGAGTTTTAATTAAAAAATTTAAAACTTAAGCATGGTAGCGGTTAAATTTTTTGTTTTGTTATTTTCACACATTTATCATTGTTATGCAAATCGAGTTCTGTTGACTATTGGGTCGTTTGCTATGCAATTTGTAAAGAGTGCATTTTTTAAAGTTTATAACGATGCTCCATGTATGATGAGTAACGCGGTAAGATATATAACTTCGCACACAATAGGGCGACTGTGCAGCAAAATATGCAAGTTCGTGGATATATAGCTGCTCTACACTGAACGCAAACAGACATTTTCATGTAAATCATGTTGCTCTTAATGAAAATGTCTTCAAGAGCGAGCAATGTCAGTTTTAAAGAGCGAGCACTATACGTTTGAAATTGTAGGCGTTTCCAGCAATTACAGTTAATCAATAGGGCAATATTATTCTATGGGACGGAATGTCCGTTGGTCCAGTCTTGTTGCTAAATGACAATAACTTATTGCTAAATGACAACCATATTATGCTTGATAACAATTGCATGTTTGTATATGACAAATGTTTATGAATTGTGCTATTCGTTACAAGCACACTGCAGCTATGAGCTTCTTTACAGCACTTGGTGACACATACAAACAGCTCCAAAACATCGAACATTAATTGATAAATGTATATCACATGCAATTGCGTGAACACGTATTAATTATTATTTCTTTAAAATTTTCAACGAAAAAAGCTTAACAATGTTTAAGCATTATTATTCGTAGACAATGTAAAGAAGCATGTGAAACCCTCACTCCATGTCAGGGGCAATACACGTTTGAAAACTTTTGCAAGAATCAGGTTTTAATGACAAGAATCTGTTAACGTTAACAGCTTTATTTTTAGCAATAAATTACAAGATGTGTTTATTTCAAAACGGCAGTTGTGTAAATGATACATCATCACTATTTTTTTTTACAAGGAAATTGAAACCTGTTTTGGAATGATCCATGTAACTAATAATTCGAAATTAAGAAACATATAATTTAACTTGAGATTTTCGTCTCATGTTCTTTTTATATAAACTGATATTGTATATATATATGAATATATATGAATATATATATATATATATATATATATATATATATATATATATATATATATATATATTGTACAATTAGTGAATTGAAGAGGAGTATAATTTTGTTCAAATATTTAAATTCTCTGACACCTTTTGTTTACACAAGAAAGCCAAGTATGTTTTACTATTACCGGTATACGTTTTTGTGTGGATAACAGTGCTTCAGCTATGATTTGAAAAGGGCAGGTAGGGGGGCTATTTTGTAAAAAGGGCACTTTTGAAGCGCAGTATTTGGTCAAAAGGGCACTTTCGAGAACGCGGGCGTATCTGGAATGTTACCAGTTGCTTGCATATTAATTTATATGTTATGAATAATGGTTAGAATATATTATTTTCATTATTATTAAACCATTCAAATAAAATATCTACAATAAGGAATACATTAATTACAATGTAATAAGAGATTTTATAATTATCATCTGTCAAGTTAATTAAAAAAAAAAAGTAAATTAAATGGTAGGGCGGGGCGCCCTTCCATTAAGGCCTACATGGAGCACTGGATAAGACATTAAAATCAATAATGATACGCTAATTCCTGTTTTAAAGCATTTAAACTTATAGCCGATATAAAGCTTATTGAGAAAATGCTTCATTTTTCCCTAAATAGGAATTGCGTATATACTGTCTAAATGCACGTGTTCTTTTTTCAATAAATGACGGATTTTCTACATTCACTTAACTTTGTTTAAAACAAGAGCTGTCTCCATCGGAAGACATATGCCCCCCCCCCAAATCACTTTTTTCGAACCCTAAACGCAGATTTCGAAACCTAAACGCGGAGTCTAAGTTTAAAATCAAAGGGGTCAAACTTTGTGTGCAGATGGAAAGGCCTTGTCCATATACACATGCATACCAAATATGAATGCTACATCTGAAGCGATATAGAAGTCATGAGCATTTTTCGAAATCTAAACGCAACAGTGTGACGGAAGCACAGACAGTGCGATCACCATATGCCCTCCTTTGGGGGCATACAAATAAAACTCTCCCCACTTCCACGAAATTTCATATATTTGTAAAAAACAATGCATGCAAATTTAATATTTTCATTTCTTTCTTTATATTTTTGTTGTTATATTTCCACGAATGCGATACGTTGGCATTATTGCTTACTCGTTTTTATGATGAGCTGTATATGCATAAGTCGCACATAAACATTGTCTAATTAAGCAACTGGTATCACTTTACAGTTTGGACATTACAGCCAGTTATCACTAAGCATGTAACAATGCATTATGCAACATGAAGTCAATCATGAAGCACCGAGAACAGTTTAACCCCTTAAAAACATAGTGAACAGAGGAATAACTCATGGGAGAAAACTCGCACAGAAAATAGTCTAGTATTTCCCAGTCAAAGAAGTTGCTTCCCTTGACAATAACATGTCTTTGCATTATCAATGGAATACAGCATGACCGAACATTACCGCTCTTTATTTGCTTCAAATATATGCTCCAGATTTTTTTTATTCAACTACTGTGCGTAGAACTTTATTTAAACTAAGCTAAAATGATAAACAACAAGCATGATTCATTATTTATTACAGTTGTTTAATACATAGTAAATAGAACAACGTATTTGTGTGAACACAAAATGGTAGGGTACCCAATAATATTGGCGTATAAATATTTCCATATTGGTACCTTTCATTTGAATACAGATTTATTTACACAAAATAAGACACAAAGGAAGGAAAACTTTTTCATAAACATGCGGACAGAAAAAGAAATAGTATTTATGAACAACACTTATAACATTTTGGTGTACAAAATAATGCAACTTTTCAGAAAGCATCTTTTTTCTTTTTTTTTAAACAGATATTTGAATGTTTTTTTTTAGCATGTGTGTGTGTGGGGGAAATATGTTTTTTAGCTATAGAACAAAAAGAGCTCTTATAAAATCATTCTCCCTAATTAAGCAATAAAGATAGATTTACAAACGGCGACTCAATTTCAAAATATATAAATTAAATGCATACAATGTTAACATCTCTAAAGGGGCTCATGTAGCTTTGCCAAAACACTGACACAATATGGATTATGTCCATCGTTCTTGACACTCTTGACTTTGATCAGTTCCCCAGATAAGACAACAACAATAACACAATGACCTATACAATGTTTCCGTCCACTTCTTGTAGAGGGGGTATGGACAGCTTGGCTGGGTTGATAGTCACAGACTTTGTGCAGTTGTCCGTCTTGTAAATGCCGACCAGACGATCAGCCAGCTCAAACATGTTGTTACGGAGAGAGATGATTATGAACTGGGCGTTCTTTGTCCGCTCCTGCAAAGTGAAGTAAACATAATAATGAAATACCCTACTTTTCAAGTTTAAAATTCAAGCCCTGTGTATGATAGTTTCTCAAATTTAATTTGCCATCTTAATTAACCTCGATAAAAAAAAATATGCAAAAGGATATTATGTAAATTGAATAATTATAATTGTATTATACTGAATATATACAAATAAGATCCATAGCAAATGTTTTAAAAATCTGGCCTAGCAAAAAATCAACTCTTCTAACCACAAAATCGAATACCTCACCTTAAGAATTATGTCAGGTCAATATAATTTGCTCAAGTGATATTCAGGCCACTCTATCAAAAGAATCCTGCACAACTTCACCACATTACATTTACCTTGATATAATTTGCGACAATAGAGACGTTCTTGAAGTCGAGAGCCGCGTCAATCTCATCCATGACATAGAGAGGGGTGGGCTTGTAGTGGTGCAGGGCAAACACGAGGGCCAGGGAGCTCAGGGTCTTCTCCCCTCCAGACAGGTTGGAGATATTCTTCCATGACTTCTTGGGTGGCCGCACGCTGGGTTTCAAAATATTAGAATTTTAGAGTCAGTGCTTAACCCTTTCCCACTCAGAAGCAAAGTGAAACAAGAGATGTGTTTGTCAGAAACACAATGCCCCCTATTGCGCCGCTTTGAAGCCATATATTTGACCTTTGACCTTGAAGGATGACCTCAGGGGTGTCAATTGGCCTTAATCTTAAATCCTGAAAATCACCCTAGAATTTGGGGGACAGAGTCAAAAGAGTTTTAATTATTAATTAATTTATCTTTCATTTGTAAACAAAATGCCAAAGGTCAATAATTTGTGTTGAAGATGACATTTTGTGACAAGAATGCTTAAAATAACCAAAACAATCCTCTGTTTTATATCAATATCAAAAATTTTCCTTGAGGGCTTAAATCCTGAATTCAGGAATAATCCTGAAAATTGACACCTCTGGACCTTGAACTTGACCACTCAAAATATGCAGCTCAATGAGATACACTTGCATGCCAAATATCAAGTTGCTATCTTCAATATTGCAAGTTATTGCAAAACTTTAACCTTGACTTTAACCAAGGTTAAAGTTTTGGGACAGAATGACAGACAGACAGACAGGCCAAAAACAAAATACCCTTGATCATTCGATCCGGGGGCATAAAAAGTAACTCTCAGTCTGTTCAGGTTTTATGCTGTTTGCTGCTCATCAATATCTAAGGGTTGAAATAAAGCCTTTACAACTTGAATTTAGTAAGAAAGGTATTCACTTAAATTTAACTTACTATGGGATTACAAATGCGTCAAAATACGTATCTAAGTGGGAAAGGATTAAAATATAATAAAATTGCATAATGAACAAGACTATTGTCAAGCAATATAAGTCCCCTACCGGCTCCACCATTGTCAGAAATATTTTTTTTATTTGTTGCCATAGCAACCAGAATTTTTGACGTAGGAACAAAATGAAATGACGTGCATAATGTCCTTATTGCCATCTATATTTATGTTTCAAGTTTCATGAAAAAATATTAAGAACTTTAAAAGTTATCGCAGGATCCAGAAAAGTGTGACTGACTGACTGATGGACACAAAGAGCGCAAACCATAAGTCCCCTCCGGTGAAACCCGTAGGGGACTAATTATGAAGTTTCAGCCTGGACAAGCTGTTATATAACAGAAATTAACCTTTAACCTTAAAGTGTGACCTTGACCCATACTTTTTCAAGGAAGGAGACGGGTATTATACGCCACACATGTAATATAAGCATTGCATATATTTTTATCTTACACATGTGTAATATACTTTTTAAGCGTTTTATTGGTTTAGATTGCGTTTATGGACCAATCGCATTTTGTTATTTTGCTGAAATGACGTTGCAACGTCTAATGATAGCATGAAATGTAAACAACATTCGGGATTTATCATTATGTTTGCGTAAATATTTATTTAATTTGCTCATTTAATGTGATAAACAAGAGCACTGCATAACGGGTACCAACGCACGGCTGCGGGTGCAGTTTTGAATAAATGAAAGCTTGTCAGAATTTATATTTTTTTAGAGATCACAGTGACCTTGACCTTTGACCTAGTGACCCAAATATGGGTGTGGCATGTAGAACCCTTCAAGGTGCATCTACATATGAAGTTTCAAAGTTGCAGGTGAAAGCACTTTGATTTTAGAGCAAAATGTCAAGGTTTTAGCACGACGCCGACGACGAGCTGGCTATGACAATACCTCGGGTTTTCTCCAAAAACAGCCGAGCTAAAAAGATTTGACACTTGTTGTCATATTATACCATATTTTATTAAACTGATCCAGGAAATTTGTTAGTAAGCTCGCCAAAGACTCGCTTACTAACAAAATTCCTGAACTCGTTTAATAAAATATGGTATGATATGGCAACTCGTTCCAGATCCTTTATATACACTCTACAATTGTGACTGCTATTTGGAGGTTTCGTCAAACAAGATCGCCAATACAATTATTGACTTAGGCCGCTATACCCTACTTAATAGGATTCAAGTGTTTTTCATGTAGCAATACATAAGCACACTTTTGCCTTTTTACTTGATAATATACTAATGGATTTGATTTGATTTTTTTTACACACAGACAGGATGTTTTACTGACTCAATATTTACATATTCTAACAAATTATTTTAGAACGCACAGGTCAGCATGTTACCAGGCTAAACCAATCAAAAAAGCAAGTACAAGCATTCTAAACTATATACTAGTACAATAGTCACCTAAACACGATGCCCTCTGAGAAAGGATCCAGCGAGTCGACGAGCTCCAACTCTGCATCACCACCCAGGGTTATCATCTGGTACATCTCTTTCAGCTTGTAGGTGATCACGCTGAAGCCCGCCATGAACTCTTCAAGCCTCTTCTTACGCAGATCCTCGTGGTAGGCACGCTGCTTGTCACGGAACTCCGTGATCTGGTCCAGCTCGGCCACACGCTGCAGGTACAGCTCCTCCTGAAGAGGAGAACCAACATGGTACGAGTCGACTAGACACAGAATATGGGATGATAAGACAAAGAATATGGTATGACTAGACACAGAATATGGTATGATTATACACAGAATATGGTATGACTGGACAAAGAATATGGTATGATTAGACACAGAATATGTTATGATTCGACACAGAATATGGTATGATTCGACACAGATTAAGGTATGATTAGACACAGAACATGGTATGATTAGACACAGAATATGTTATGATTCGACACAGAATATGTTATGATTCGACACAGATTAAGGTATGATTAGACACAGAACATGGTATGATTAGACACAGAATATGGTATGACTGAAAACAGAATATGGTATGACTAGACACAAAATATGGTATATTTTATGGCTGTAACGATACATTCGAATACTTGTATTACTCGAAAACGGCTGTGGACGAATTGTATTCACAATTCGCCACCTCTGAACCAAATATATGACTAATACAAACAACGTGGTTTCGGGTTTGAAAGTTTAATCATCTTATCTTACCTTACAAATGAAGGTCCATACAATAAACCCTTATATTTAAATGTTCTTCTCCTTATTCTGTTTTTTATCATCATGTTTTCCCCACCCACTATGTTACAAAGTGAGATTATCAACAAAAATGGAGGGCACCGATTGAATATTTATGACATTGAATTGAAAAATCTTTCGATGGTTGTTTAATGTTCATTTAGGTAAATATAATGCAGTTTTAGTCAGTGTTTTGTTATTTTAAAGTGTTATATTTCATATTTTCAATATGCAATGATACTCAATTAATCAAATTGACAAATACTCATAGTTTCATACTATATAATGTCATGTCAAGTTGCTGAATTGTTCTACTCATGGATTTTATTGGTCATGGTTTCAAAACTGTGTTCAAAGTTTTAGCAGTTCTAGTAAGTGTTTTGTTATTTCAAAGTGTTATATTTCATATTTTCAATATTCAATAATACTCAATTAATCAAATTGGCAAATGCTCAAAGTTTCATACTATATAATGTCATGTCAAGTTGTCAGTATTACTTTTTTTAATTGAAATTCATATTCGCGAATAAATATTTGTATTCGCCACCCTGTATTCGTGATATGTATCGTATTTGTCACCTAGTGTATTCGTTACAGCCCTAGTATATTTAGACACAGAATAAGGTATGATAAGACACAGAAGATGGTATGATTAGACACAGAATATGGTATGACTGAAAACAGAATATGGTATGATTAGACATAGAACATGGTATGATAAGACACAGAATATGGTATGATTAGACTCAAAATATGACACAGACACCATGATCTGGCCCAGCTCAGAAATACGTTGGAGGTACAGCCCCTTCACAATACAGTAGGACTAGACACAGTCACAAAAATGGAAAACATACGAAATATAGTACCACTAGACATAGAAAACATGCTGAATTACTGTAAAACCATTAAATTTTGTGTGGCACGAATTTTCGTGGATTTTGTTGGTCCGCTGAACCACAAATTTAAGTACCAATGATTATTTGTACATTTTTAATACGAAATCGGTCATTTCCGAATGTCTTTCCGACATGTTCTTTTGTTGTCGGTTATCCAAGATATTTGTTTTTAGTAATAGTTACTTCACTTCAGTAGGTCACAGTACACTATATCTTGACTAATTAAAATATTTCACGGTATTTAAAATGTACATCAATGATAGTTCACATTTACGTGACGTCGTCTAATTAACAGTTTGCAGATTTATGACATTTGTCAATTAGAGCAAATCGAAGTAAAAACAGACATAACGGTTTTCACACGTGTAATTTGGGGACCTTATTACTCAATTGTTACTACTAGGGGACCGATTGCGCTGAGAATTGCAAATATTGTCAAAACAACATTGATGGCAATGAGTGAGCAATGAACACACAAGTGCGCCACTTTATCGCTCTTATCGACACTTATCGGGAACCCTTTCATGCTTCAGTACACATTAACCTCAAGTCTTGCTGTCAACAAATTAGTTGTTTTTTATTTAAAACCACAAAATAACGTGTCAACGAATTAGTGGATTTTTATTAAACCACGAAATTTCATACCGATGAATTTCTATACGTTTACAGTATGTTATGACTAAACACTGAAACATATAGAATATAGTGTGAATGAACACAAGAAACATGTGGAATCCAGTATGACTAAAGTTCAACACAGAAACCTGTGGATTATGGTATGACTAAATAAAGAGCTGCGCCATGAGCGCATGATACGCCCGTCGTTCGCCAATGAAGTAGTAAGGTAATAAATAACCCTTTGAATCATTTTTTTACTTCAGTTTATTTGTATTTGAATACATGGTTTATTTTATAAGTACATGAGCATGGAGCGCCGTCTCCTTGACATTCAACAAAGTCCCATAACTGTGGAACAACAATTCAGAATTCCGTCAAAAACGAAAGGGGATCAGGGTTTATCAATATTAAGATTGTGTTGAAATTTGAAAAAAATCCATCGAAGGATATTTGAGCTACGGTAGGACATTCAATGAAATAACGAAATTTTGACGAACAAAGTCCCATAACTCTGGAACGACAATTCAGAATTCCGTCAAAAACGAAAGGGGATCAGGGTTTATCAATATTAAGATTGTGTTGAAATTTGAAAAAAATCCATCGAAGGATATTTGAGCTACAGTAGGACATTCAATGAAATCACGAAATTTTGACGAACAAAGTCCCATAACTCTGGAACGACAATTCAGAATTCCGTCAAAAACGAAAGGGGATCAGGGTTTATCAATATTAAGATTGTGTTGAAATTTGAAAAAAATCCATCGAAGGATATTTGAGCTACAGTAGGACATTCAATGAAATCACGAAATTTTGACGAACAAAGTCCCATAACTCTGGAACGACAATTCAGAATTCCGTCAAAAACGAAAGGGGATCAGGGTTTATCAATATTAAGATTGTGTTGAAATTTGAAAAAAATCCATCGAAGGATATTTGAGCTACAGTAGGACATTCAATGAAATCACGAAATTTTGACGAACAAAGTCCCATAACTCTGGAACGACAATTCAGAATTCCGTCAAAAACGAAAGGGGATCAGGGTTTATCAATATTAAGATTGTGTTAAAATTTGAAGAAAATCTGTCAAAGGATATTTGACGTAGCGTACGACATTAACAGACGGACGGACGGACGGACGGACGGACGGACAGACGGACGCGGGGTATACCATAATACGTCCCGTCATAGACGGGCGTATAAAAAGCAGAATAAAGTGTGAACAAGAGCGCTGCATAGCGGGTGCCACGCTTGACTGCGGGTGCAGTTTTGAATAAATGAAAGCTTGTCAGATTATTTTTTTTAGAGGTCACAGTGAACTTGACCTTTGACCTAGTGACCCAAAAATGGGTGTGGCATTTAGAACTCATCAAGGTGCAGCTACATATTAAGTTTCAAAGTTGTAGGTAGAAGCACTTTGATTTTAGAGACAATGTTCAAAACCTTGACTTTTTGTCAAGGTTTTAGCGGACGGCAGACGACACGACAAGCTGGCTATGACAATATCTTGGGTGTGCTCCAAAAACAGCCGAGCTAAAAATCACAGACATATGAGAACATGGTATGACTCAAATCAAACTCATAACAAGAGCACAGCATAACTGGTGCCAATGCTCGGCTGCGGGTGTAGTTTTGAATAAATGAAAGCTTGTCATTCTTTTTTTTTAAGAGGTCACAGTGACCTTGACCTTTGACCTAGTGACCCAAAAATGGGTGTGGCATGTATAACTCATCAAGGTGCATCTACATATGAAGTTTCAAAGTTGTAGGTTGAAGCACTTTGATTTTAGAGCCAATGTAAATGTTTTATCACGACGGAAGCCGACACGACGAGCTGGCTATGACAATACCTCAGGTTTTCTTCGAAAACAGCCAAGCTAAAAATGCGAAATAGGTTTTCCTACAGAAGACACCTGCAGAATACAGTACCTTTTTTGCAGTACTCGGCCATATCAGCCATGTTTGGTTTCATCTGTAAGTTTGTTGTAATAACCTTAACCAGTGAAACTAACCTTTTTCCTGTACTCTGCGATGGGGGCCATGTTTGGTTTCATCTGTAAGTTTGTTGTAATAACCTTAACCTGTGATACTAACCTTTTTCCTGTACTCGGCGATGGCGGCCATGTTTGGCTTCATCTGGGTAAGTTTCTCCTCGAGTGCAGTGATCTGGAACTGCGTGTCCTCCTTGTCTATTCCCGCGATCTCCTCCTCCGTGATCGTGGCCAAAGTCTCGGGCTCTTGACGGTCTATTGGTGTCAGGGACAGGCCGGACAACTGGGCAACACAACAGTTAGGATTTTAAGGAAAAAAAGCTCTGTAATTCTTTTGGAAGGAGATGAGAATAATCATTTTGAATATCAAAACTTTCCATTTTGACTGGATTTTCGCTATGAAGTGACCTCCTTTAAACAATCTAGAGTGTTAACGGGGCAAATGTTGATGCCGCACACCGCACAAAAGCTCGCCATGAGCACATGTGCTCAGGTGAGCAAGAAAATACCATAAAAGTAGAGTGTCATATCTAAATAGGCTTTGCGGATGGCACAGGCTAATCTGGGATGACACATTACACACATGCAGTAAGCCCAGTATTCCCAGACGTACGGCTAATGTTTCAGGGTCTTGCCTGTCAATTGGTGTGTGGGACAGGTCGGGCAACTGGGGGACATGACAGTTTGGAATAAGAGCAATGAAGAAAAGCATTGGAATCCTTTTGAAAGAGGATGAGAAAAATCATTTTTCAAATTATCTTTTAAGATTGTTTCAAGAGATACAGTTTGGATTTTAGGACAACAGTATTTTCCCCCGAACATAACTTGATTTATATAAGCTTATCAAAAAATTCCAAAAAGGCAGAAATTATCTTCCCTGATTAGCCAGGCTAATGTGGGACGACGCTTTACGCTCATGCAGTGTACCTCCTTCTTCCAATGCTTCACTTTGGCCTGGTTCTCCTTGATGTGGTTCTGGAACATGTCGAGTTCACTCTTCACGTCGATCACGTCTCTCTGCAGCTTGTTCTCCGTCTCCTCCAGCTCAGACATCTCCTTGTTCACCTCCGTGAGGGCCGTCTCTGCGGCCTTCATGGTCTCCTGTTGGTGATCATAATCAGTACAATTCAGTGTCAATAACTTCTTTGATTTATCTTTTCTTCAAAATTAGAATCAATACATGCATAAGGATATACTTTCATTGAAAATTAGAATCAATACATGCATAAGGATATACTTTCATTGAAAATTAGAATCAATACATGCATATGGATAGACTTTCATTGAAAATAAGAATCAATATATGCATAAGGATAGACTTTCATCAACAAGGATATCAGTAAAACTGCTTCCCATTGATGCTTTGTCGATATATGGGTTAGTTGTGTGGAAAAAAGTGAGACCTTGAGAAAATCTAATATTAGCCTCAGTGACCTTGACCCCAGTGACCTCAAACCTCATCAAAAGGTAGAGGTCCATGCAAGGCACCTACATGCCAAATATATAAGAGATCGGTCAAATATTGAAGGCACTATGAGAAACTGTAACCAAAGTGTGACCTTGAGAAAATCTATTATTAGCCTTGGTGACCTTGACCCAAGTGACCTCAAACCTCATCAAAAGGTAGAGGTACCTATATGCCATATATGTAAGAGAGGGGTAAATTATTGAAGGCGCTATGAGAAACTGTAACAAAAGTGTGACCTTGACACATGAAAATCTATTATTAGCCTTGGTGACCTTGACCCCAGTGACCTCAAACCTCCTCAAAAGGTAGAGGTAAATGAAAGGTACCTACATGCCAAATATGAAAGAGATCAGTAAAGTATTGAAGGTGGTATGAGAATTTGTAACAAAGTGTGACGGAAAAATCTATTATTAGCTTTGGTGACCTTGACCTCAAACGTCAACAAAAGGTAGAGGTATATGCAAGGTATCTACATGCCAAATATGAAAGAGTTCGGTAAAGTATTGAAGGTGCTATGAGAAACTGTAACAAAAGTCTATTATTAGCCTTGGTGACCTTGACCCCAGTGACCTCAAACGTCATCAAAAGGTAGAGGTCCATGCAAGGTACCTACATGCCAAATATGAATGAGATCGGTAAAGTATTGAAGGTGCTATGAGAAACTGTAACAAAAGTGTGACGGAAAAATCTATTATTAGCCCTGGTGACCTTGACCCCAGCGACCTCAAACTTCATCAAAAGGTAGAGGTCCATGCAAGGTACCTACATGCCAAATATGAAAGAGATCGGTAAAGTATTGATGGTGCTATGAGAAACTGTAACAAAAGTCTATTATTAGCCTTGGTGACCTTGACCCCAGTGACCTCAAACGTCATCAAAAGGTAGAGGTCCATGCAAGGTACCTACATGCCAAATATGAAAGAGATCGGTAAAGTATTGAAGGTGCTATGAGAAACTGTAACAAAAGTGTGACGGAAAAATCTATTATTAGCCTTGGTGACCTTGACCCCAGTGACCTCAAACGTCATCAAAAGGTAGAGGTCCATGCAAGGTATCTACATGTCAAATATGAAAGAGATCGGTAAAGTATTGAAGGTGCTATGAGAAACTGTAACTTTTTTTCCGTACGGAAGTATGGAGGTGCGGAAGGACAAACTGGCAACTACATGCTCATATCTATATATATGGGGAGCATAAAAATAAAAATCAATACCTACATAAGGATAGACTTTCATTGAAAACTACAATCAATATATGCATAAGGATAGACTTTCATCGAAAATTACAATCAATACATGCATAAGGATAGACTTTCATCGAAAATTTCAATCAATATATGCATAAGAACAGACTTTTATCAAAAATTATAATCAATACATGCCTAAGGGCAGTCTCAACAGCTTGAAAGATTTTAAGAGAATTTTCTTTCTGTTGAAAATTACAATCAAATATTTTTGCGCTCTGCAAACTGATTGCAGTGGGCTGTCAAAATAGCTGCCTGTAATTGATGGTTATTTTAAACATATTTTTTAAACTCCTATCAATAACTCCAAACTGCCATTTATCACCCCAAAACATCAATTAAGCACTCCCAAAACGTCCATTAATCACTACCAATCCTCTATAAATCACTCTCAAACTTCCTATCATCACTCCCAAACATCCATCATCATACCCAAACCTTTCATTTGTTATTCCCAAATGTAAATTTTCTCACTCTACCATTAACCACTCACATAACCTTCATTAATCAGTCCCCAAACTTAAACTAATCCCTCCCAAAATTTTAATTAATCACTACCAAAATATCCATTAATTGATCCCAAACTTCCATTAATCACTACCAAAACTTCCATTAATCACTCACAAAACTTTAAATATTCACTCTCACAACATCCTTTCATCACTCCCAAAAACTTCCATAAATAACTCCTAAAACGTCCATTAATCATTCCAAAACATCCATTTATCACTCCATAATTTCTATTAATCAATCCCCAATTTCAATGAATCACTCCCAAAAACTTCAATTTATTAATCTCATAACTTCCATTAATCATTCTCAAAGTATAATAATCACTCCAAAATTTGAATAATCAATCACAAACTTCCATTAATAACTCCCACACTTCCATTAATCACCCTAATACTGCCATAAATAACTCCCAAACTTTCATTAATCACTCCCAAACTTCCATTAATCACTATCATACTTAAGATACCTGAGATTGCTGGTAATTGATGACTTTGGTAGCCTCCTTCCCCAGCTGTTTGAAGTTTCATTAATCATTCACAAATTGTCCATTAATCATTTGCAAAATGTCCATTTATCAATCCCAAAATCCCATACTCCAATTAATCTCTCCCGTACGCCAGGTACCTGATATTGCTGGTATGCTTCCATGACGTCGGTGGCCTCCTCCAGCTGTGCGAGACATTCCATTAATCACTTGCAAAATGGCCATTAATCAATCCAAAACTTCCAATTAATCACCCCGAACTCCCGTTAATCACTCCCGTACGCCAGGTACCTGAGATTGCTGGTATGCCTCCATGACCTTGGTGGCCTCCTCCTCCAGCTGTGTGAGCCGTTCCTCCAGCTGCTTCACGTTCTCCTTGTTCTCCTCTATCTCTGCCAGCAGACTCTCCACCTTCTCTTCAGCTTTCTTCAGGTTTCTGGGAGACAGAACAAATTATTTTAGCCTCTGACTCCCAGCTGCTCAGATGCCGTTTTTTCATCTGATTAAATAATTGTACAGCAAGTTGTATTAGTAGTTTGAATAAATTGTCTGTCTAAGTAACACAGTAAAGCTAGTTTAATGTATTATAAAAGCCAAGGTAATACATGACATGGATGTAAAATGAAATACAAATGTATATGACACATTTTATATTTAAGAAATATAAGAAATAATCGACGGGTAAACGTTGGTTATTGCGGTAATAACCAACGGCATGGAGTTCCGATGCATAGGAATTAAACCACAAGGGCGTAGCCAGAGTGGTTTGATAACAAGCATCGGAATGACATACCGTTGGGTATTGCCGCAATAACCAACGGTTACCCAACTATTATTTCGATTCTAACACGATTTCATCAATAAGTTATCCGCGATTTAAAGATTATAAATGAGAATTATATTAACCAAACGTCCTCCACTTTTCCGCGAAAACGTGACGTCACCACAACAATTAAATCAAATGACGTCGTCTTCGTTCATAAACAGTGTGCGGACAATCAAAGTGACGTCACTTTAAACAACCGTTGGTATATCGGAATAATAACCAACAGTAGTTTTCCTTCTTTGTATATAGAAAACAAGTCACGTGCCGTGGTAGAATTAAATATCAACAGTGATAATACAACACTGAGTTTTAAAGAGCCCCTTTTGACAAAGGACTAATCCGTCCTTTTCAAATTCAAGCTAGAGCAATATACGAGTCATGCCAACTACTATACCTCTCAGAGGTCTTCACGCCTACTGTTGCCTTGGTGATTTGGCTCTCAACGTTGTCAATCTGCGACTGGATGGTGTTCACGCGTGACTGGGCCGCGGTCATCTTGGACCCTCCAATGTCCATTATCTGGTTGTGCAGCCTGCAAAATATAATCCAATTGACTTTGAGATGACGATTCTCCTTCTAACACAGTCATCAAAACAAAAATACTTTTGTCAACAAGGCAGATATGCAACTCTTCAAATTAGCCAATTTCAACAAAGAAGCAACTTTGGCTAATTAACATTTTCTTCGACTATGATTTCTTCATAGAACCCTATAAAACAGCAAAAACGAGAGAAAAAACCTGCGATGCCAATTCTCTTTTTAACCCTTTACCTCTCAGATACCTACTTTGGTGCATTTGTAATCAATTATAAAAAATAAATAAACAATAGCACCGCATAACTGGTGCCAACTCTCGGCTGCCGCTGCAGTTTTGAATAAATGAAAGCTTGTCAGATTTTTTTTTTAGAGGTAACAGTGACCTTGAGCTTTGACCTTGTGACCCAAAAATGGGTGTGGTGTGTAGAAGTCATCAAGGTGCAGCTACATATGAAGTTTCAATGCTTTAGGTTGAAGCACTTTGATTTTAGAACCAATGTTCAAAAGGTTAACAAAATGTTAGGGTTTTAGCATGACGCGGACAACACGGCACGACAAGCTGGCTATGACAATACCTAAGGTTTTCTCCGAAAACAGCCGAGCTAAAAATGAAGACCTTTTCTACTAGATTAAAGTTTTAAATGGCTTCATTTCCAACAATAAGATACTGATGAGCAGCAAACAGCATTAAACCTAAACAAACTGTAAGTTACTCTATATCTGTTGTAATTTTATTCTGGTTGCATGTAGCCATTGTCACCTTGCTTCTGAGCGGGCAAAAGATAACAAAGTAACAATAAATATTGAAGAAATAATGATACTTTTGGTAAATCAGTACCTCTATTGCAAACAACACAATACCAATCATTTATACTGTGACTCCAATATTATTTGTCTGTCACTACTTTTCCCAGGTCCTCTCAACTATGAAATCCAATGTCCGATGGAAGTCCAAAGTCTTATATCAGACATTTTATTAAACAAATCCATGAATTTCAGCTTAACCAAAAATGCCACATTTAATAATCTACAAAAAAATGCCATTGAAAATACATGAATCTAGAGTAACAACATAAGGCTGCACATGGTGCTTTAAATGGAAAAGCACAAATTACCCGGTAGTTATTGTTGCTAAAAATGCGCAGCACTCTTGTGAAATGATTTACCATCCATGAAATTTCCTAGTAACTTTAAAACACTTTTTAGAAAGGTTATCAAGCACAGTGTTTTGAATAGCCACTGAAATGAGCAGCACTATGGGAAAACTAAGATTAATGCAATAGAAAAGTGTCATCCCAGGCTAATCAGGGATGACACTTTCTGCTTTTATGGTAGTTTTCTTTTTTAAGAAAGTCTCTTCTAAGCAAGTGTTCTACATTTAAGAACTCCAATTTCTCATAGGGAGCTTTGTGAATTGTACATTTCAATATTGTGGTGAAGTGACCCAGCATGTAACTTACTCCTGCACCTCTGCCTCCAGTTTATTGGCTACCTCTGCAACCTTATGGTAATCTACAGGACAAAAATACTGCATGTAGCAATCAAATTAGTACATGTAACTATTATTTACATTATAATAGTTAAATAAGCAATTACATGTTTCAAATGTTGGAGTGTATGTAAACTTTTTATTTCAAAGACCTGTTCCCTTCTTGTATTCTTGTTTTATTTTTCACCATTACATAGTGAATAATCTCGTCATTTAGACTTAATTGGGAAATTGGTTTTGCATTCTTTTGAAAATTGATTTCAATAACATAAAGTTCAACTTATAGGTGAACTAAATGATGCAGTTGAATTTTTTTTTTTGGAAACCTGTAATTGGTAATTTTAAAGAAAACAGGTATACTTTTTGAGATTGGGGATTGGGACATATTTGACAAAAATCAAACAATATACTAAGCCCCTGTATATTCCCAGTTGGCTGCCATGACAGATTTCTTTTATCATCCTGTTATTTTTTCAACTCATTCACATGAGAACAGTTGCCCTAAGTTTTGTCGACATAAGCTTAATAAATTAGCGAATCGAATTTTCACAATTTAATAAAGTTTGTGACTGCAATTTTTACAATTTTGAAAAGTTGGCTTCTCAAATTTTCAAACAATTAGGGGCCAAGAGCCGCTTCGCAAAGACGGGAAAACAACCCTGGCATGGGAATGCTTAAGTAAGATAAGTTTTATCCCATACCCTTCTTGTACTCTGCCACTGTCTTCTCCAGCTGTTTCAGCGCCGTCTGGTCAGGTGCGGCCGCCTTCACGCGTTCCTTCTGCTCCTCTATCTGACCCTCCAGGCTGCTCACATGCTCCTTCAGAGACTGTAATAAAAGAATTGGCCTATAGAATGTGCCTTAAATGCTGTCCCAGAATAGCCTGTGCGGTGTGCACAGGCTAATCTTGGAAAAAACTTTCCGCTATTTTCAAAATGTTTGGCTTGAAACGAAAAACCAGTCTAGGTAACATGCTCCTTAAGAGACTGGAGGAAAAATACTTATTTGCAACTTACACGACCTTAAATAATTCTAATTTTGTGTGGTACCAACCTTAAACATTGTCTTGGTATACCAGGTTGAGTTAAAAAAAACAACATTTTTTGCTACATTTGTTGCAAAGAAATTCTAAAGATTTCAGATCACATAATTTTTCAGCGACTGGAGGAAAATAAGGTGCCAGTTGTTTTTTAAAAGCAATCTTTCTCCAAATAACAGGTTTCCATGAAAAAATTCACATTTCTTTGCATATGGGAGATTTATCATCTTACAAATTACAAGACTATTGCCAAGCAATATATGTCCCCTACCGGCTCCACCATTGTCAGAATTTGTATTTTTTTATTTGTTGCCATAGCAACCAGAAATTTTGACATAAGAAGAAAATGAATTGATGTGCATAATGTCATATTTGCCATCTATTCATGTTTCAAGTTTCATGAAAAAATATGAAGATCTTTTAAAGTTATAGCAGGATCCAGAAAAGTGTGCAGGATTCACCATTTTCAGCAGTATTTCAAGTCTATTTGTTGCTTTGTTGCCATAGAAACCAGAATTCTTGACGTAGGAACAAAATGAAATGACATGCATAATCACAATATTGCCATCTGTCCATGTTTCAAGTTTCATGAAAAAATATGAAGAACTTTTAAAGTTATGGCAGGATCCAGAAAAGTGTGACAGACTGACGGACACACAGAGCGAAAACCGTATGTCCCCTTCAGTGAAACTGGTAGGGGAAAATAATGCGAAGGTGAGATTTTTTATCTCCAAAGGAAAGGGAAAATCCTTACTTAGTACACCAAAACGCTTTTAAAATTCTTTTCAATAAATCTTGTATCATTAAATTTTTTCTGTAAAGCAATATTGGCATTCAAAAGAAGGACATGAGCTCCAAGATGGAAAAAAATCACATTTTTGAATATGCGCTCTGTATTTTGATCTTCTTCACACTTGCCCAATAAATGAATGGAAAAATTCCAACTAGGTTACACAGTAAAGTTTTTTTTTATACACATATGAGCCTCATTCTGGGAAAACTGGGCGTAATATGTCGTCCCAGATAAGTCTGTGCAGTCTCCACCTGCGAATCTGGGACGACACTTTTTGCTATCATACAATCAACAGAAAGCACAGGCTAATCTAGGACAACACTTTGTGCACATGCAATAATCTCTGCAGTCTCCTTAAACGAGGCTCATTAAAGGGTCGGCCACATACCTTGATCTCGTTGTGAGACTTCTGTATGGTGTGCTGTACGTGGGTGATATCTTTCTTATGCTGCTTGATGGCGTCCTCTAGTTTCTCCTTGTTGGCGCGACACTGCTGTCCCTCCTGGGTGAGCTATAGGCAACAATCACAAAGAGGATAGGAGTAGAGAAGATAAGAGGAGAGTATATTCAGGGATATTTGGCAGCATATTTTAAAGCTGTTATTTTGTCATATTCTCAACAGAAAAAAGTATGTGAAAATTGCACAATGTATCAACAAGGATTTTTTAAAACAATAGCAGTGTTTGTGAAACACAATGCCCCCTACTGTGCTGCTTTGAAGCCATATCTTGACCTTCGACATTGAAGGTTGACCGTAACCTTTCACCACTCAAAATGTGCAGTTCCATGAGATACACATGCATGCCAAATTTCAAGTTGCTATCATCAATATTGCAAAAGTTATGACCAAGTTTAAAGTTTTGGGACAGACACACACATTCAATAACAGACACATACAATGACAGACAGACAGACAGGCCCAAAACAATATACCCCAATCATTCGATCCCGGGGCATAAACATCACTAATAGGGCCATTGCAAGTTTAATGTCTTTTTTTTTCCAAGTATTTTTACAACAGACTGACCTTGTTCAGCTTGGCCTCGCTGTTTGCCAGGTCCTTGGTGTCCACTTCTGCCACCACACTGGATCCCATCCTGCCCTTACACACGCTCTTACCACCACCGGACATCGTACCTGTAGAGGGGGGCAGAAACAACCAAAATAAGACTATAGCCAAGCAATATAAGTCCCCAAGTCCCCTACCAGTGAAACTCCACCATTTTCAGCACTATTTCTAGTCTATTTGTTGCCATAGCAACCAGAATTCTTGACATAGGAACAAAATGAAATGGCGTGCATAATCTCCATATTGCCATCTATCCATGTTTTAAGTTTCATGATAAAATATGAAGAGCTTTTAAAGTTATCGCAGGATCCACTATTTTCAGCAATATGTCTAGTCTATTTGTTAATATTTCTAGTCTATTTGTTGCCATAGCAACCAGAATTCTTGATGTAGGAACGAAAAAATGAAATGACGTGCATAATCTCCATATTGCCATCTATCCTTGTTTCAAGTTGCATGAAAAAAAAATATCAAGAACTTTTAAAGTTTTCGCAGGATCCAGAAAAGTGTGGCAGACAGAGAGAGTGCAAACAATAATGCACAACAATACATACTGCAAAGATCAAACAAGATACATGGCAACACCAAAACCTTTATAAGGATAAGCAGATCATTTTAATAACTTTCTGAAGGAAAACCCACTTTAAACCAGCTAAAACTTAAGTGATTACTTTCAAAGACACACAAAAATGTGATGAACATATTGGACACATAAAAAAATCCCGTTACAACAAAAACATTGACACATACAAAAAGACAGAAGCTAAAGAAATCACATGAGGCAAGAAAAGCAACAAATTACATACTGCTTAGTATTCAGACACAGTTTCCTCTTTTTTTTTTTTCCTCTTCAATCTGATGGACAGCAAACATTGACAAGAAAGGTTTCTTGTCCAAATGGACAACATTAAATCAGCTTTTGGCTAAGATTAGATTCGATATAACCTGATTGCCTGATTTATGTATCAGCATCACATGACTCGTGTTTGAATGATCAAATTCTGTTGCCTGTGTAGTAATTACACCAGGCCCTCAAAATTAACAATAAGCTGTGTAATTTCTGTTCAACCCATTTATGCCTAGCGTCTAGAAAAAAGGCCTTGGCAAACAGCGTAGACCCAGATGAGATGCCGCATAATGCAGCGTCTCATCAGGGTCTACACTGTTTGCTTAAAGGAATTTCTGTGAGAAATATTCTAAAAAAAATAAAAATATATACCATACATCTCTAATTTTGGAAATAAATTGATCCAATTTAGAAGGATGGGAGAGTCCACTAGGCATAAATGGGTTAATTTGGGAAGCGATTGATCCACGTTAGCCATCAAGTGACAAAGGACAAACAGTCCCCAAATGTTTACCAGGGACAACACATTTCTATTAGACTGGACGTGGCTCAAATAGAAGAAATAGTTTCCAAACCTGATTGGTCAATGAGCTGCCCCTGCAGTGTGACCACACGGAACCTCTGGGCTCCGTATGCGATCCTGGTAGCCTGGTCCAAGTCATCCGCCACCAGTGTGTCCCTCAGAGCAAAGTAGAATGCGTTCTTGATCTCGGCATCTTTCACACGCACAAGGTCAAACAGTCGGTGAACTTTCTCAGGGCTGCGGGGGTAAACAAATGTTATATTTAGCTGCTGAATGATTAAATAGGGCTTATTTATCAATAGCCTTAATAGCAAACTTTTTTTTAAATATCATATTTCCATATTCACTGGGGAAATAAAAGGTCCAATCAAAACAGTTTATTTAGAAAACTGTGGTTTAATCATTTGAGCACAAGCCATTTTGAAAATTGTCTTTTTTTTCCTATGCCCATTGGCAATTTGGCCAAAAACAAACAAACAACAAGAACATTGAAATAAGGAAAAGTATACAGGGTAAAATAGACTGCAGTCCACAAGAACGTTCATGTGGTATTCAATTTACAACATTGGTACAATAAACTGTATTTTCAAAATGCGATGCTGCATAATCTATGTAGCTTACTTGTTTATAGTTTTGTTTGCATTTTCTTTAAAAACCAGAGCTGTCACCATAGGATGACATATGCCCCCTATAAACGCTTGATAGAAGTTATGAGCTTTTTTCGAAACCTAAACACAGATTTCGAAACCTAAATGCAGACCCTTAGTTCAAGGTCAAGGTCACAGGGATCAAAATTTGTGTGCGAATGAAAAGGCCTTGTCTGTATACACATGCATTCCAAATATGAAGGTTATATCTCAAAAGACATAGAAGTTATGAGCATTTTTTGAAACCTAAACGCAGATTTCGAAACCTAAACACGGACCTTAAGTTCAAGGTCAAGGTCACAGGGTTAAAATTTTTTGTGTGTATGGAGAGGCCTTGTCCATATACACATGCATACCAAATATGAAGGTTATATCTCAAGGGACATAGAAGTTATGAGCATTTTTCGAAACCTAAACGCAAAGTGTGACGGAAAGACAGACTGACAGTCCGATCACTATTTGCCACCTTTTCTTCGAAAAGGGGGCATAAAAAAAGTGATATTGCTTAATCTATTTAGCTCAGGTGTTAATAGTTTTGTTTGCCCTTTTTTGCAAAATGTGATATTGCATATTGCTTACGTGTTAATAGTTCTGTTGGCATTATCTTCCCAGCGTTTCATCTTATCGAGACCGATGAAGGAAGCACTGCCCACATTGCCCCGCTTCAAAAACTCTACGCATTTCTGAGCGGTCTCCATAGTGTCAACAACAATGTTGTCAAGGGCACCACACGCGGTTGATATGGCGACGTCGTATTTCTCATCAATGGCTCCAAGATCTCCCTAGAAGTAATGGACCAATCATTGAGTATGCTGTAGTCATTTAGTAAGCAATCATTGAGTAAAGCTGTAGTCATTTAGTAAGCCAGGACTTTTGTGTGTGATGGAGGTGTATGTAAAATGTGTTTTAGCTGCGTTCTGCAAAAATGGATCTTAAAGCATGTGCCTCAACTGGATTTGTACACAAGAGACATCCTTCAAAGCGCAAAATACAAGAAAGCAGAAAGTGATGTCTCTGATTAGCCTGTGAGGACTGCACAGGCTGGTCTGGGACAACACTTTATGCACATGTGTTAAGCCCCGTTTTTCCAAGAGGAAAGCTTATCTATATAATGTCAATGGTATATGTCCGAGACTGACCAAAGAAAGGCATAATTAGCAACCTCTCCTATCATTTTCCATTTCAAATACAAATACTCCTGCATTGTGAGCTTTGAAAAATATATTCATGCGCAAATATCTCCTGACTGTATAAATCACTGGGGATGAAAAGTTGCGTGCACACGTCAAGTTTATGGTGATGACATATTTTAAGTTTCACTTGAATGGCATGATAGATATGGCAGATGTTTACTCCTAGAACTTTATGCAGACACCAACTGATTGACAGTGTTCCTCCAATAAAGCCCCACTTACACTTCATTTGAAGGGGCATGATAACTCTAAATTCATAAGATATATTGACATGTCTTCAAACACTAATATCAAACTCAAAATCTTCGGAGCTGTTTTAGAGTCTAGTACCAAAATCAATACAAAATACAGTAAATTTAAGTTTATTCGGCTTAATCTAGGAATAAAAAATGGGTGAAGAAACAAATCAGAACAAAAAAAAAGCCAGATCATATCTCATGATACAGTGCCCTGCTATATCACTTGGTACTTTAAATTTAAGTTTGTTATAACTAAATTATTGTAGCATGGAAAGAAAAAGACTAATTAAGGCACACGTGAGTTTGTTCCCTGCGCAGCACAAGAACTTGCATTTGAGGGAGATTTGTGTGCATCCATGGGAGAGAAACCCATGACTTACTGGTCGCTAGTCAGACACCTGGTTCTAGTAACACTGGGCTCACCAGTCTTCCATAGACGTCCAGTAAAGAAAAAGCCTTTAAGTATAAAACAAGAGCACCGCATAAGGGGTGTCACGCTCGGCTGCGAAAGCTTGTCAGATTTTTTATTTTTAGAGGTCACAGTGACCTTGACGTTTGACCTAGTGACCCAAAAATGGGTGTGGCGTGTAGAACTCATCAAGGTGCATCTACATATGAAGTTTCAAAGTTGTAGGTGGAAGGACTTCGATTTTAGAGCCAATTTTAACAAGAAACCGTTGGAGACAGGTGATGCTCCCCAAAGTTTTTTTTGGTCACAATATTGCACTATATATTCAGATAAAAGGAAACGTCTTGAGGGGCATAACTTTGGACAAAATAATACGATGGATGGTTTAGCAACTTAAAAATTTCAAAGGGCCATAATTCTCTAAATAAATCATCTAACAGTGTCCGACAAATCCATTGCCCGGAGCCCGGGGGCTACCGAAATTTTTCATCGGGCTACTGAAATTTTTCAGCTGAAGCCCGCCGGGCTACTATAAATCTATAAGAGCGGTAGCCCGTTTTATTGACAGACATACGTAGAATAAACACGCTGACCATGTGTTTCTACAATGTGTATGCTTATAATCCGATAACAAAGTGCAATCAATTATCTTATCAGTCACCGATCACTTGTGGTAATGTCGTAAACAGTAACAGTGTGTTTTAATCATTCCATCAGAATCAACATTTGTCGTCTGCTAATAATATAATGAGAGCCGGTTGGATAGTTGGCGCACATGATGCAACATCATTTCGCAGTTTGGAATTCTTTGTTGACCGCAACAATGAGTAATAGCGACAACGTTTTTGATGTTGTTAAATATCCAAGGACGTCGAACATTAAATAAATCAAAACAATAGCAGATTCTTCAAAACGGTAATGAAACCGAAAATGAATATTAATAACAACGGTGTGAACGCGGTTAACACCTTCTAATTAGTTTGCATTGTCAATTAATAATTGGGTTAATTGACTGTTAATCAATAATCCCATATATGCCGAATTTTTATTTTTGAAACCAAATTATGGGAGGGTAATATAGACGATAAGAGTCATAAACACAAACGTTTGAAATTTTCTAAAGTGTCAAATGAATTTCGACATATGGTTCTATTTAAAGATATGATGAAATAAGCTCCCAATCAGGACCATTAAATTGCAACATGCGTAAATAACCTGCCACGGTTTGCACGCGTTGTGTACAGCTATTTTAGGTTACAAAATTCTACATTTAATAAATGAATTTCTTTGTCCAGAAAAAAAGCGCGCAAAAATTGGCATGGATGTATTTATTTGTAAATAAAAATTTCTTAGCGGGTACAACATTGAGATCATTTAATTTCCATTAAAAGTTTCGTTGTGAATTTCAACTAAAGTACCGGGGTATCTCGCGAATTATTTGGCATTAACATTTCCTCTTAATAAAATATAATGTAAACACGCTGTATCGTTACCGTTACACTGTATCAGTTCCTTCATTATTGAAACAATTATTGTATTGTATACTGACAGCACACAAGTGTCGTAACATACGGATGCAATACGTAAAATCGGACAATACTTAAAGTCGGACACAAGTAAATAAATGATTTAATACTCTTGATTTCTTGAAACTCAGTATTTGTTGTTAAAAAGGGCGATTGCATTGACACGAGCCAATCGTATTGATCATCTAAACGCTTTATTTACGTTTCCAACTTAACGTGCTGTCAGAACTTAAGTACACATACATGTGCACATACATGTAATATCTACATGTAGTATATGATTTTCCTTGGTACATTTACATTTGCGTACACGGTGCCTGTACTGTAACATTAATTAACGATATTGACTGTGTACATCAGACTACTTGCTGTATTATGTATATGTATGTATACATATTATGTATATGTCAATGAAGAAATAAAATAAAGATGAAAACCTGCCTCTTATCATTTTGTAGGAAAATTTTATGGGCTACCAAATATTTTTATTGGTAGCCCAGTGGGCTACCTGAAAAATAAGAAATTTGTCGGACACTGATCTAACCAGAACCCACAAATACCATGCGCATCTCCTCAAGGTAGTTAAGCATCCCATAAAGCTTCATTGAATTCCAGTCAGTAGTTGGGGAGAAATAGCCCGGACAAGAATTGCACTATATGTACAATGGAAAATTTCAAAGGGCCATATTTGTGAAAAATCATCCGACCATAATCAGCTGATAATATGCACATCTCCTGTTGGTAGTGAAGCTTCCCATAAAGTTTCATTGAATACCCGTAATAAGTTGCTGAGAAATAGCTCGGACAAGAATTGCACTTTATGTACAATGGAAAATTTCAAAGGGCTATAACTCTGTGAAAAATCATCCGACGAGAACCGGCTGATAATATGCACATCTCCTCTTGGTAGTGAAGCTTCCCATAAAGTTTCATTGAATTCCAGTCATTAGTTGCTGAGAAATAGCCCGGACAAGAATTGCACTATATGTACAGTTAATGGAAAATTTCAAAGGGCCATAACTCTGTGAAAAATTATTCGACCAGAACCGGCTGATAATATGCACATCTCCTGTAGGTAGTGAAGCTTCCCATAAAGTTTAATTGAATTCCGGTCATTAATTGCTGAGAAATAGCCCGGACAAAAAGTGTGCACCGACGGACGGACACACACATGAACGGACAGACAAAGCGGCGACTATATGCTCCCCCCCCAAAGTTTTGGGGGAGCATGAAAACCTTTACAAACCTTGACACAGACGGCGGACACGACGAGCTGGCTATGACAATACCTCGGGTTTTCTCCGAAAACAGCCGAGCTAAAAAAATACCATAAAAGCCAAGTGTTGTTTATGATTAGCCTATGCCGACTGCACAGGCTAATCTGGGACGACACTTTACGCAAATGCACTAATGCCGCTCTAGTTTTCTTTAGGGTGACCTCTAGGCTGATACTCACCAGTCTTCCATAGACGCCAGGTATTGTTCCAGCCTTTTTGAGGCTCATCACGAAGTCTATCACCTTGCCTCGACTCTTGTTGGCCTCCATGGAGCTACGACCTTCCTCCACCGTGCGCCGAATTGTGCGGATCTGCAAAGAATGGAGACACATTGCAGGGAAGTGCCTGATTGTGAAAAATAACTGCCTTTCTTAAATCAGATTTACGGGAAAAGTTACCACTATTCAAAGTTTTTGAAAATAACATGTGGAAACGGTATTTAATCTCTTCCCAACAGTTGGACAGGAGATGCAAAACCAGGATTTGTTATTATAATTTGTATAATGATTTAATCAATACAATGATACAAAATAACAGTTGGCATGCAGTCCATATGCAGATTTTTTGTGTGTGCTAAACTTGAGACCGAAATTTGGCCCAATTCCCGAACTAAAAAAGAAACAAGGGACAAAATTGTCACAAAACCAGGTTTTCCAAAAAAAAAGAAAAAAGTCTGTTAAAGGGAGACAATTCAAAATGTGCATTGTTACCCCCTTGTTTCGAATTCAATCTATTTTTACTCGAGGCGACCTTGATTTCAATTTGAAAGAAAAAGTATCATAAAGGGAGACAACTGCATTGATACTGATATGTTCATAGCTACCCCCCTTGTTTTAAAATCATTGCCCCCCCTTGTTTCAAAATCAATCTTTTTTTAGTTGTGGCGACCTTGACCTTGGAGATATCGACGTAATTCTTTCGCGCGACCCACCATCCAATCATGGTGAACAAATGTGCCAAATGAATTTAAAATCTCACAATGAACACATAGTTATGGCCATTTTTTACCTTTTAACTCAAAGTGTGACCTTGGAGATATCAACGTAATTCTTTCGCGCGACACACCGTCTAATGATGGTGTACAAATGTGCCATATGATTTTAAAATCTCACAATGAATGACAAAGTTATGGCTGGACAAGCTTGTACCCCCCCCCTCCCGCCAGCCCGCCCGCCAACATTCACCAATCTAATAACCAGTTTTTTCCTTTGGAAAACCTGTTTAATATTTTTCCAAAATGACTGACCGAAATACCAATTAAAGGTTTGCAAAAAAATAATTGTTTTGAAAGAATTTTCAACATTTAGTAAATTTCTTATTCCACCTCAAAAAGTTGAAACAACGTAAATGTAATATTGAAAACACTGTAATACTCCATTTTGAAGTATTTAAGCATTAGCAGACCTGTTTACCCTACTGATTGCTTCTCAGTAGTATGGAGGGCATCTCTCAGTAGTGTTGGGCTGTTGTCAGTAGTTTTAACCTTTTCAATCATTTTGAGCATTAAAACACCATGACTGGGTCACATATCAGTTTAAAGGTACATAAAGCATTAGATGAATTTACTTGCTAATAATTTAATCTGTTAAGTGATTTTTTTGCTTTATTTGTTACAGCCTGTGCCATTTCGATTGGGAAAATTAGATAAACCATGAAATTGAAAAAAAAATAGCGCGATAAACCATGAAATTGGAAAAAATTAGCGCGATAAACCATGAAATTGGGAAACATTAAGCATTATAAATATGATTATAAGTAACAGAATTAAAATTGTTTTTAAGTGCATGTTTGACAGCATTTTTATATAATAAAGTGCTGCTTTAATGTCTTCTTACAATGAAGACAATATTTAGTTAATATCCATCCACATGCATATTAAACTTGCAATAATCTATAGATTCTTAAATGCACCATTTGATCATAAGCTCTTTAAGAATAGCTATTAATTTAGTATTTCAGTATTTTCTTAAATTCAATATAATAAGGGGAAAACATAAACAAATATTGACAAACACCCTTTAGTGTTCTTGTTGTGTAAATGATGTACAGTCAATCTTGTGGATGCGACCACTTGTATTAAGCGACCTTTGTCTTATGCGACCATTTTGAAATCCCACGGAGCTTTTTCGCTATATAATGATATTGTATTAAGCGACTTTTGTCTTACGCGACCAGCGACCGCTGATTTGTGTGTATTTTGATGTCCGAATCTTGTATTAAGCGACCACTAGGAGGTAAAAGTGGTTAATCTATCGATCTTTCAGGGACAAATCCGTGTTAATTGTTTATCTAAGCCGATAAGATGTACTGTTACACCTCTGCTTTGTTTTCACAACCATTATGATTATGCTTTGTCTCGTTAACCGGTTATGACCGGTATTGTTGTAGACTGCGTTTTAATTTATTGAGTTGAATAATAGGGGAACGTATTGCGCACAGTCTACAGCTTAAATAGTTTACTATGTGGATCGTTAAGAGACAATGCCGATTTTTCTCGAGTATAGATAACAGGTGCAGAAACAATGCACTGTACGCGACAAACATTTCCTGAGAAGTGCGGAAAATAAACTATTAATCGGCAACATCTGTCGAAATCCGTACATTATCAATTTGTAATAATGCTAATTAGTAGATATTTGTAAGCCAATCACATTGTTATTTACTTAATAAATTTTCCAACCAGGTCTGATTGTTTGTTTTCAATTGACGTGTTATGTATCATAATCGAGTTAGATTTCCTTAAGCGCACATGCAGAAATTAAAATGTCAAAACAAAAAGTGTTAACGTTGAACGAGAAAATTCGGGTTTTGGAATTGTCAAAGAGTATAAGTGCACGTAAAATCGCAGACGAGATTGGAGTCGGAAAAACCCAAATTCAGAACATTCTTAAGCGTAAAGCCGAGGTGCTTGAAGACGTGGAAAATAATGTGTCAGGTGTAAAAAAACGCGCAATATAGAAACGGAAAGAGAAATACATGTGATAATATATCATAGCTTTTGGCTTCTGGCATTTATTTCTAGTTTTAGCTGTACACATGTATATGTAGACTGTTACACATTTTTAGCAAAATTCTTTGTTCTTAGGAAAAATATTTCCTTGTCTATGTTGTTTTTGCAAATAAATATGTACACACAATTGATTTATAATAAATGATAATTTATAATAAGTGAAAAATAAAACACATTATAAGTAAAATATTGTTTATGTATTGTGTTTATATTCATTTTATTATAAAAGTTAAAATCATTGTGGATAAAAGAGATAATCCTTCATATAGATTAAAATTGAGGGTAAGCATTCTTCCAGAATGGCCTTTTGTATTCAAAGACCGTTTTATTAAGAGACCACTTTTGATTACTCCCTTGAGTGGTCTCTTAATACAAGATTGACTGTATTAAATGGAGTTAAAATAATATATTTTATTTGTTTACCTTTCAATATCTTGCACTCGACAACCTCAGTTCAATGCTATTTCATTGAACTGTACAACACAACAAACATAATAAAGCAGAATATGAATATGAATCGGAGTATACACAGATACACTAACATAACAAGAGTTCCGCGGTCGGAGATGACCGCATTGAAGCCGGATTTTTGATTTAAATGACAGGAAAGTACCTTTCGTGTTTTTGTCAATGCAATACTTAAATTACTGAAATATTGTTCAAAGGTCAAAATGAAATGTAAGTACTTTTCAAGGCATGAGCAAACCTTGTGTTATGTTTTGAATGCATATAACAATTTTAACATTTTAACATTGAAGGTCACAGTGACCTTGACCTTCAAATGAATGACATTGAAATGAGCAGTGGTGATCTTCTAGTACTGGCCAACCTTTATGTCAAGTTTGAAGACTCTAGGTACAAGCATACCAAAGTTATAACATGGAATAAGAACTTTAACATTTTTACCTACCAAAGTTATAAGAACTTTAACATTTTTACATTCAAGGTCACAGTGACCTTGACCTTAGAATGAATGACCTTGAAATGACCAGTGGTCATCTAAGTGTGCTTGCAAACCTTCATGTCAAGTTTGAAGACTCTATGTCCAAGCATACCAAAGTTATAACAATTTTAACATTTTAACATTTAAGGTCACAGTGACCTTGACCTTCAAATGAATGACATTGAAATGACCAGTGGTCATCTTCTAGTACTGGCCAATCTTTATTTCAAGTTTGAAGACTCTAGGTACAAGCATACCAAAGTTATAACATGAAATAAGAACTTTAACATTTTTACATTCAAGGTCACAGTGACCTTGACCTTCAAATGAATGACCTTGAAATGTCCAGTGGTTACTTACTAGTTCTGGCCAACCTTCATGTCAAGTTTCAAGACTCTAGGTCCAAGCATACCAAAGTTATAACAACTTTAACATTTTTACATTCAAGGTCACAGTGACCTTGACCTTCAAATGAATGACCTTGAAATGTCCAGTGGTTACTTACTAGTTCTGGCCAACCTTCATGTCAAGTTTCAAGACTCTAGGTCCAAGCATACCAAAGTTATAACAACTTTAACATTTTTATATTGAAGGTCACAGTGACCTTCACCTTCAAATGAATGACCTTGAAATGACCAGTGGTCATCTGTTAATCCTGGCCAACCTTCATGTCAAGTTTGAAGACTCTAGGTCCAAGCATACCAAAGTTATACCATGAAATAAGAACTTAAACATTTTTACATTCAAGGTCACAGTGACCTTGACCTTCAAATGAATGACCTTGAAATGACCAGTGGTTACTAACTAGTTATGGCCAACCTTCATGTCAAGTTTCAAGACTCTAGGTCCAAGCATACCAAAGTTATAACAACTTTAACATTTTTTATATTGAAGGTCACAGTGACCTTGACCTTCAAATGAATGACCTTGAAATGACCAGTGGTCATCTGTTAATCCTGGCCAACCTTCATGTCAAGTTTGAAGACTCTAGGTCCAAGCATACCAAAGTTATACCATGAAATAAGAACTTTAACATTTTCGAGCACGCCGCCACCCCGCCCGCCCGCCCGACAACATCAATCTATAAGCCGAGATTTTTTCGAAAAAAATCCGGCTAAAAATCAAATCATGTTTGTCTCTTTCCATTTTCGAACGATGCTCATCTTATTATAATAAATGCTTTAACTTTGTGAGTAGACTGAACTCCAATATTCCAACACTCACTTCCGTGACGCACATTCACTGTGCAGATTTCTGATAAATATGTGTTGTTGTTTTTTTTATCTCAAACATAGTATTTTGCGTTAATTGTCACAGGCATTAAATTATTCCCTACTGACCATATGATATCCGTTGTTAATTTGTATGGTATTTATTATTTTCGCCGTTAATCTCTGCTTGCCGCCATCTTGGACGTGTGTAAAAACAGGCGTGCTCAATCCCGATACATCATCTATGGTCGGTATTCTCCGCAATAGAGAGAGAGAGATGTGTATACTGGATAGTAACGTAAAATCGTATATATTCGGCTAAATTTGCGAACCAATACGTAAGTCAGTTGTCGTTCGGTGACGACTCGACAAGCTCGATCAGCACTCGTTCCCCGGGAGGCTTGAATTTTTACGTTTCTTTAATTACTACGCAAGCGCCAAAATGATTATGATTGATAAATTACCCGCAAACACCAAAAATATGCGAAAGTACGATTAAAAACTGAAATGTGACCATTTTGATCGATGGATCCGTAGTTTTTCAGTACAAATCCGTAGTGCGTAGTTTAGCCAAATAATCCGTAGTAACTATGGCGAATCCGTAGAAGTAAACAGGTCTGCATTAGTATTTAAACAACACCAAAATGGATGTCACAATTTTGGTCAAAACAAAGCGATTTTTCACACTCAAAAGGACCCCAGCACTATACCCAAAATGATGAAAAAATACACACACTAATCCTTTGCATGCTGGGAAATTTGTCGTCTGCTGAATTTCTATAATTAGCATTTTCTTTGATTTTTTTCAAAAGACTACTATCAGAATAGCAAACAGTTTGGATCCTGATGAGACGCCACGTTCTGTGGCGTCTCATCTGGATCCAAACTGTTTGCAAAGGCCTTCAAAATTCGGTTCCCGCACTGAAAGGGCTAATATCGTGCTGGTACTAAATAACCCCTGGCAACCAGGCCATATCCCGGTACTAAATTTCATGACACGAGTACACAAGGTTTCAAATCCATCCATACCTCCTCCGCAAGCTCTGCTTCTCTCTGTACAGCGACCTCGTAGTCATGTTGAGCCTTCTCCACAGCTGCCTCAAGGCTGGGCAGCCTGCGCTCCAGGTCAGACACCTCTCTGTGGAGGCAACACACAAATGTCATGATAGGAGGGATGACTTCACACCCTTCAAGGGGTTTATATCTGAGTTTGGGGAAAGTGCCTGGCCTTTTTTGAGGGAAAGAAATCGCCCGAAACTCCAGATTTTGGGGAATGAGGAAAGTCTTAAATAATCAATTTAACATATTTTACTGTTTTTTAAACAAATTCAAGGCAACAGAAAATTAAATTATGCAATATTTTTTAATTTTTTCTACACTGGATCAGGTTAACTTATATACTTAATAATATATATTAAATTAAAAAAATTCCCTGCTGAGGGGAAAAAAAATCCACGGGGAACGGGTCGTTTTTCGGCAGGTCACAAAGAAGGAAAAACAAGAGATTGCCAAGCAATATGGTCCCCTACCGGTGAAACTCCACCATTGTCAGTAAAAAAAAAATGAATATTTTTTTTAGATTTGTTGCCATAGCAACCAGAATTTTTGACGTAGGAACAAAATGAAATGACGTGCATAATCTCCATATTGCCATCTACCCATGTTTCATGAAAAAATATGAAGAACTTTTTAAGTTATCGCAGGATCCAGAAAAGTGTGACGGACTGACTGACAGACAGACTGACAGAGTGCAAACCAGAAGTCCCCTCCGGTTTGACAGGTATGGGACAAAAACCCTGGCCTTTATTGGGTCATATTATTGCACTGTAACTGTTTCGATGCAGGTTTACTGAATAAGCGGTTTACATGAAATATCAAGTATCAAGTGTAACGCAGTGAACAGCAAATTTCAAGAGTCAGAGTTATGCACTCAAGCACTGGAATTGAAACAAACACAGGATGCTGTTTATTAAAATTGTCTTCGGTATATTGGTCTTACAAAATTAAACATTGGGCATAATTGTTCATCAGGCCATTAAATTCTCATATTAGTCTACCAACAAAATCAACCGAAATTCATATCACACAAACTACACTGATTTTTCAGTAACTTCCAATATTTAGCAATGGAAGCTGATAATAAGTCCATGGACGGAGATTTGACCCTTCCCTGCTCAGAAGGAAAGTGACAATGGCCATATGCATCCAGCATAAAACCAGAACAGCCTGTGAGTAAGTCACAGTCAGTTCAGGTGTATGCTGTTTGCTGCTCAACAGTATCTTAAGATTGGAAATGAAAGATGAATCTAGCAAGAAAAGTCTAAAGGTCTAAAATTAAATTTGATTTTCCGAGAGACAACGAACATGTCAAAATAAGTATCTGAGAAGAAAATGGTTAAATGTCCTTCTCTGGACATGCACACTAAGTGTTGTCCTTGATTAGTGTCCTTCCATAGACATGCACACTAAGTGTTGTCCTTGATTAGTGTCCTTCCATAGACATGCACACTAAGTGTTGTCCTTGATTAGTGTCCTTCCATAGACATGCACACTAAGTGTTGTCCTTGATTAGTGTCCTTCCATAGACATGCACACTAAGTGTTGTCCTTGATTAGTGTCCTTCCATAGACATGCACACTAAGTGTTGTCCTTGATTAGTGTCCTTCCATAGACATGCACACTAAGTGTTGTCCTTGATTAGTGTCCTTCCATAGACATGCACACTAAGTGTTGTCCTTGATTAGTGTCCTTCCATAGACATGCACACTAAGTGTTGTCCTTGATTAGTGTCCTTCCATAGACATGCACACTAAGTGTTGTCCTTGATAAGCCTGCTGTTTTAATTATTTTGCAATGTCTTATCAGGAACGACTATTTCCATCTTGGCAAGATTTTCGTTTAGAAGATCTTCCTTTAAACAAACAAGATGCGTTTGTAAAACACAATGTCCCCCTATATGACGTTTGACCTTGAAGGATGACCTTGACCCTTAACCACTCAAAATGTGCAGCTCCATGAGATACACATGCATTTCAAATATAAAATTGCTAGCTTCAATATTGCAGAAGTGACATTTCATGAGCAATTTTGACCCATATATTTGACCTTGACCTTTTAACACTCAAAATGTGCAGCTCCATGAGATACACATGCATGCCAAATATCAAGTTGCTATCTTCAATATTGCAAAAGTATTAATAAAATGAGCGGTTTTGGCCACATATATTTGACCTCTGACCTTGCAGGATGACCTTGACCTTTCACCACTCAAAATGTGCAGCTCCATGAGATACACAGGCATGCCAAATATCAAGTTGCTATATTCAATATAGCAAAAGTTATTGCAAAATGTTAAAGTTGGCGCAAACAGACCAACCAACTAACCAACAGACCAACCAACAGACAGGGCAAAAACAATATGTCCCCCACTACTATAGTGGGGGACATAAAAATTCCATAAAAGAAGAGTGTGGCACCTGATTGGCCTGTGTGGACTGCAGGCTAATCTTGGACGACACTTTTCGCACATTAATAAGCCCAGTTTTACCAGTACGATGCTCTTATAAGAAAATTTCCCATACTTAGATCGTTCTTTCAGCGTTTCCCTTGCCTTGTCCAGACGGCCCTGCATGTCGGTGAGCTTGTTTGTCTCCAGGGTCTGGTTGCTAAGATACAGGTCCAGCTCTGACTGGGAAACTTCCAACTGGGAAAACAAACGAGAGCACCGCATAACGTGTGCCAACGCTCGGTTGCGGGTGCAGTTTAAAATGAATGAAGGCTTGTCAACTTTTTTTTTATAGAGGTCACAGTGATCTTGGCCTTTAACCTAGTGACCCAAAAATGGGTGTGGCCTGTAGAACTCATCAAGGTGCATCTCAATATGAAGTTTCACGGTTGTAGGTGGAAGCACTTTGATATTAGAGCAAAATGTTAAGGTTTTTGCGCGACGCAGACATTGGACGACACGACGAGCTGTCTATGACAATACCTGGGGTTTTCTCCGAAAACAGCTGAGCTAAAAATTGCAAGGTAGACTAGAGTTATATTAAGTAGACAAGGGCTGTTTGTAAAACACGCATGCCCCCCATATGGGCTGTCAGTTGTAGTGGCAGCCTTTGAGTGAATACGTTTTTTTGTCACTGTGACCTTGACTTTTGACCTAGTGACCTGAAAATCAATAGGGGTCATCTGCCAGTCATGATCAATGTTCCTATGAAGTTTCATGATCCTAGGCATAAGCATTATTGAGTTATCATCCGGAAACCATTTTACTGTTTCGAGTCACTGTGACCTTGACCTTTGACCTAGTGACCTGAAAATCAATAGGGGTCATCAGCCAGTCATGATCAATGTACCTATGAAGTTTCATGATCCTAGGCGTAAGCATTCTTGAGTTATCATCTGGAAACCATTTTACTGTTTCAAGTCACTGTGACCTTGACCTTTGACCTAGTGACCTGAAAATCAATAGGGGTCATTTGCCAGTCATGATCAATGTACCTATCAAGTTTCATGATCCTGGGCCTAAGCGTTCTTGAGTTATCATCCGGAAACCATTTTACTATTTCGAGTCACTGTGACCTTGACCTTTGACCTAGTGACCTGAAAATCAATAGGGGTCATCTGCCAGTCATGATCAATGTACCTATGAAGTTTCATGATCCTAGGCCTAAGCATTCTTGAGTTATCATCCGGAAACCATCTAGTGGACGGACGGACCGACATGTGCAAAACAATATACCCTCTTCTTCGAAGGGGGGCATGAATATGAAGTTGATTATCCGAAATTGGCTTCAGGGAAAAGGAGTCTGACCAAAGTGGGAATTTTTTATCGACAAAATTGGCCATTTTGGGAATTTTTAATTCGATGAAACGGCTCATTTGGGAAAAAATTGTGAATTTATCATGCTTAAATAATTCAGTGGCTTAACAAATAAATTTGTTTTTATTTGTTATTTTGTCTTTTTTATATAAACAGATGCAATATTGGGCATGTTCAACGTTTATTCAAGTACTGTAGTTTGGTTTTTCAGTTACAGTTACACTCTGAGATAAGAACTGTACAGTCAAAACCTTATAGCAGATATTTTTGACCAAAACAAACACTGGTTAGTCACACAAGTTATAAGACACTTCATTCTTAAAAAAAAAAAAAAAAAAAAAAAAAAAGTCTTTTTTGGAAATAGGGATTTTTTAAAAATAATTTCGGTTTGGGATCGAGTCCGTTTGCTTTGGGAGTGCCTCCGTTTTCCGGAGGCGCAGACAATGCTGAAAAACCCCTGGGCTTATAAAGTTATACACATGAAAATCAACATAAATTTGATTTTAGCAGCGCTCTGGGAAAAAGGTGCTTAATGCATGTGCGTAAAGTGTTGTCTCAGATGAGCCTGTGTGGACTACCAGGCTAATCTGAGACGAAACTCTTCGCATGTGCATTAAGCCCAGTTTTCCCAGCACAAGCTCAATTGTTGATGCAAACCTTTGATTTCTTCTCGTTGACAGATTTCTGCAGGCCCAGTAACTCTTCCTCCTTCTTATCTTTCTCTTGTTGAAGCCCCTTCAAAGACAACATTCTCACTCAGGTATTTTAGGAGTTAACAACTAGTGCTCATCCTTACCAATCTACCTAAACAAACATGACTGTATTGATGCAGCTTTACTGCATTAAGTGTTTTACAGGAGAAGTAAAGTGTGAATGAGCTAAGTTCACAGTGTAATGCACTCTTAGCTGTGTAGTATCTTCATTTTCTTTTTCTCATTCAAATTTTGGTCTGGTAGGGGGACCCATTCCCAATGGAAAAAGTATATATTTTTCCCAAATGGGAGCTAAAAATTCCCAATTGAAGGTTTAAACAAAATTTAAAAATAAACTAATCTCAACATTTAGTTCATCTGCAATCAACCTCTATAAGTTAAACCTTTGTACATTTATTCAAATCACTTTTATTCCCATTTTTAATGTATTTGTTAGCCAACAGACATCATAACTAATTTCCCAATTTTAGCCAAAACAACAGGATTTTTTCCCGATTTCCTGGCCCCATTCCCCAAAACACAGATCTGGTGACTAACACAGGAATTGTGGGTTTGTGTATTAGCCAGGACAATAACGCCTTTCTTGCCTACCGTAATTTTGTCTTTAAAATATTAAATATTTGGAATAATTGTTCATCAGGACATGCATCAGTTTCCAGGATAGCATTAACGGTCAGGGATCTTTCAATGGAATGCAGAAATATTGCTTTGGTTTCTATGTTTGCTTGCTGTTCGATTTTTGGGGCCATTTTTAACAGTATTTCAGTCGCATTACAGTCAGTTAACTCTTTCCCACTCAGAAGCAAAGAGAAAATTGCTATGTGCAAACAGCATAACACCAGAATAGCATGCGAGTAACTCGCAGTCTGTACAGGTTTTATGCTGTTTGCTGCTCATCAGTATCTTAAGGTTGGAATGGAAACCTTTAAAACTTGATTCTTATAAGATCTTAAATTAAATTTAACTTTCTAAAGGAAGTACAAATGCTTAAAAATTAAGGATGGCAACTGCTATTCGGTTAACCAGTTATCTATTTCTTAAGGAAATTAACTGGTTAAAAAATTAATAATTGGTTACTCTTGCAGAAAACAATTCTTGGTTGAACGCAATAAATGCTCAATTTGTTAGTTTTGTTTTACTTCATTTCACTGTATTGGCTAATCCGCTTATCTTATCGCAAATTATCGGCAATAACCACCCCGTAATGCCCCCCTGTGGATCAAAAGCGATTACGAGTTGTAAACCATCAAGGTGCAGCAGGTGTTGACTACCATTGCTTGATAAAATCACTAAAGTTGGACACTGTGATTACACCCGATCACTGTTGTTTTAACAACTATTGCAAACTTAAACACCCTAATAAAAAGGGACAAAATTGTCACAAAACCAGGTTTTCATTATGAAAAAAAAATCTGATAAAGGGAGAAAACTCAAACTGAACTTTTGAAATGAACAAACAAAATAAACCCCCTTTGTAAGTTTGTTTTTAAAAAAAATCTATTTTTAGTCGTGGCGACCTTGACATTGGAGATATTGACGTGATTCTTTCGTGCGACACACCGTCCCATGATGGTGAACAAATGTGCCAAATGATTTTAAAATCTCACAATGAATGACATAGTTATGGCCAGGACAAGCTCATTTATGGCCATTTTTGACCTTTGAACTCAAAGTGTGACCTTGACCTTGGAGATATCGACGTAATTATTTCGCGCGACACACCGTCCAATGATGGTGAACAAATGTGCCAAATGATTTTAAAATCTGACAATGAACGACATAGTTATGGCCCGGACAAGCTTGTTCCGCCCGCCCGCCAGCCAGCCAGCCCGCCCGCATTTGCCAATCTAATAACCAGTTTTTTCCTTCGGAAAACCTGGTTAAAAACATTGGAGAGTATGAACAGGCCTTAACAACAGAGGTTAGGAAACCACAATGCCCATTGCAAAATATATTTATGCTAATTGACAAATGTTATTAATCAGCAAACTGTTAATGCACGTAATTTTTAAAGGATAATGAGTGTTAATAAAACACAACATAATTCAAATTCTGCACTAGCTTTTATTGATCAAGATGTAGAACAATAATAATGTGTAAATGACATGAAGGTAATATTACACATAGGAAATATCACAGTTCACTGACAAGCATGTAAAATATGCCGTATATGACTTTCGGAAATGACTAAGTATTAGATTCAAAATGTATAATATTAAATTTAGAATTTGAATTCCCAATTTAATGGACCAACAAAATTGGTAAAGAAACAATATTTAATTGATAATATGTTTAAAGTAATTAGGTTACAAGACAATCAACAAGACAGAGTATATTTGCATATGTAATTGTTTATAAACGTTTATGTTTTTCAGATGTTTTTTTTCCCATTTAACCAGTTAACCGCTCAAAAATCGAAACAAGTTAACCGGTTACGAATTTGCTTAGGTTTGCCATCCCTAGTAAATATACATATCTAAGAGGTAAGGGGTTAACCAACTCATACTTTTCCTGTGATAGCTGTTTACGAGTACTAAGTGAACACACTTGTGCAAGTAACTGACAACTGCAAAACTTTAATCAGAGGTATGGGCAGAATAGCCATAGAAAGGATTTCCTGACATATTTCACTCCATTTATGTGGCTGGGCTAGGAAACAAATACACCGCCCTTTGATTTGTAGTTCAGGGCCGTATTTACATTTAAAGTCTAAATTATAGACTCAGATTTATATTTCCCAAATTAAAAATAAATTTTCTATAGATATCAAATCCTAATAAATAAATGAAGTGATCTTTGTGTAGTTCTCTTTATATTGAATGTGATTGTTTTATGATAAGAATTATGGATAAAACGATCTTTCCATTTTTTTCTTATGCCAGAGTCTATCATTTCGACTTAAAACGTCAGTGAATTTGAGTCCAGGGCTCAACCAAACTGAGCTTGCCAACCCAGTATAAACTTATAGCAGTTTTCTTTTCACCATTGTTGGAATGGGGCCAGGTCCCTTTAGATTGGGAAAAATTACAGCGTTTTGACTAAAATTGGAAAAATAAGTGTTGTTGTTGTTCTGCTTATAATACTTCAAAATTGAAAATGTACGTGCCAGTGTGTTTTCATTATATATTTACTAAGGTTCAGCTATTATATAGCTGGATGGGAGATCTACTACATGTTGAAATCTACAAAAATATTTTTATTTTTTTTGGAAACCTTCAATTGTGAATTTTTAGGTCCCATCTGGAAAAATATAATACTCCTTCAATTGGAAATTGGGCCACATACAGGCCCGCATTAGAACGAAATAAAACACTGGTAAGCAAAATACCATTCCCCCTTACTGAGTTTATCAAAAAATTCTTTACTGATAACAGATCCAGAAAAATTAATAACTAAGAAAATTTTGCATCTAAAAGTGATTAATCACCTAAAAGAAAGCCTTCCCCCCTCTCTTAATAAAGTTATCAGGAGCTTCAATGATTTTTTTCTCTATTGTATGTTTAAACTTAATGCCTGTATAAGACTGTGGTGGTTTATACAAGTTATCTACCTGTGTTTCAGTTTTCAGACTGTCCATGACTTCTTTGAGCTTCACTTCTTCCTTTTCCTTCTCCTTCTCAAGGCGTTCTTTCTTCTTCTGCATCTCGTCAATGGCCTTCTGTGCCTGCGCAGGAACCTCCTGCAGCTCCTCTATCTGAACAACACATTTCAGCCTCGCTCTCAGAAAATTGCATCTGCGTTAAGTCTGTTAAGTCTGCGCAGGCTAATCAGGGACAAAACTTTCCGCTCATATGGAATTTCCTCTATCAAAGCAACACATATTTGCCTCGCTCTGAGGAATCTGAGTTAAATGCACACGCGTAAAGTATCGTCCCAGATAAGCCTGTGTGAACTGCACAGGCTAATAAGGGAAGATACTTTCTGCTGTTATGGAAAAGTTTGTTCAAAGGAAGTGTCTTCTGAACACAAATGCAGGCCAGGTGGAAAGTTTTGTCCCTGACTGCACAGGCTAACCTGGGACAAAACTTAACCCTTACAATGCGGGAACCAATTATTTAAGGCCTTTACAAACAGTTTGGATCCTGATGAGACGCCACAGAACGTGGCGTCTCATCAGGATCCAAACTGTTTGCTATTCTGATAGTATTCTTTGAAAAAAAATGAAAATGCTAATTTTAAAACTTCAGCAGACAACATTTTAGCAGACGACAAATTTCCCAGCATGCAAAGGGTTAATGCCCATGCATTAAGCCCTGTTTTCCCAGAGAGATACTCATTTTGAAAGACTTGGGGAAATTATCATATCATGAAATGTACTCAGTGCTGGTAAAAGGGGCAGGGTAAAAAGCTGCATCAGTAAAAAATCTTATGACATTAAAAAAAAAAAATCAATAAAAAATCAATGTTGTCAAATAACTGTAATATTTGCTATATCTGGGAAATTTGATATAACAAAATTGTTCACTAAATATTTTCTTTAAAAAAAATCTTTAATGAAAGTTCATGTTACCATGATTTTCAAACACTGTTAACAAAATCTATAAATTTTGCTAGTTTTAACTAAAATTAGATGATCTATAGCAGTAAACAAATTGCCGAGTTCTTTTTCAGACTCATAAATCAAACATTGCTCAATAGTAAGAAAAATAAGCCACATATACCTTTTTCTTCTCCTGTTCTATGTTTTTCTCCAGCTTCTTGCTCTTGGACTTTGCGTGTTTCAGGTCCTCTCTCATTTTCACGTCAGTTTTCTCAAACTCTGAAAACTTCTCTTTGTCTTCTTCACATTTCTTCGTGAGATCGTCATAGGCTCTAATGACACAGTAAGATAGAACAGTCAGAAAGCGTAAACAAGGTTAACGATTAACAGAGCAGTGTTTTGGGAAAACTGGGCTTGATACTTGCACGTTAAACTGTCAGGACAGCAAGATTTTGCAAAGACTACAACATGGCTGTGTTAGCATTAATGGTAGCAAAAATGATCCAATGGCTAATGAAATCTGATATTTGCCACTAAATACTCATATTGGCTAAAAATATTTTAACATAAAGTAGATTTTGACTCATTACGAGCTAACATTCTAAATAACAAGCATTTTGCCTAGCCATTCAGATCTCTTAGCGCCAACCTAGACATAATTTCAGTGTAACCCACACATACTTGCGTGTAACCCACACATACGTGCGTGTAACCCACAAATACTTGCATGTAACCCACACTTACTTGAGTATCTTTTTCTGCTTCTTGACCTTCTGCCCCTTCTCCTCTGTGATCTCCTTCATCTTTGCGTTGAACTCCTCCATGCCCTTGTTCACCCGGTCAAACTCCAACTTGAACTTCTCCTCATTGCTCTGACACGACGAGCTGTAATGGGAATCATTGTGCTGATGGCTTTGTGCAAAGTGGGTTTAATGTTTGTGCGTAAAGAGTCTACCCAGATGCAGACAGAGCTCCAGATAATTTTTTCAGCCGAGGGGTATTTCACTCATGAAATTTTTAATTGATGAGTTAAAATCAAAATCCGATAATCATGGTTCAAACAAAAATCTCAAACCTAAATTCAAGCACTTTTCAAGGACTTTTTAAGGCCAAATTTTCATTTTCAAGGCCGAGAACCGTATGTTAGTTTCCTTTAAAAAATGCATTTTCAAGCCAGATTAACACAGTATATATCATTAATTTGCTCTAACACATTAAAATAATTTCACAATAAATCATTTGTGTTATTTCTAATTATTACATACACATAAATGTTATCCATCCTTAACTCAATAAGTCTCACATATGTATTTACTTTTTAAAGTTATTACAAACAAACACACTGTCTCTTTATATGCTCACATCAAACAGACTAGTTCATTTCATTTAAACAGAAGTCAGTTACTATAACATTTTGTATTTCACAGGGCTGTTGTTGTTAATGTCTGTTTTAGATTGCACAGTTTTAACAATAGCACCTTCCTGTTTCACCAAAAAGCACAATGCAGGACCCCTGTTTGCTTCTCAATTTCATGTTTTCTTTGTGGGTTTCCCCTTTATCGTGGCTTTTCAAAGCGCTTTCACCCATTCCCCCCGACACCAATGGTCTTTATATAGACCCAACAATGTGCTTTTTAAATGTCATTTGTTTTCTGTTCCGAGGAACATTCATAAGTTTCGCGCAAAACATAACGATAAACGTCATTTTGACAACTTCTTTATGACCAGAAAATAGCGCCATGAATATTCATGTTTAAAGAATGTTGACGTATCGTATAAGTTGAAATTATTTAAGCATTTTTCTGCATATCATCGGTGTTTATGACCAGAAAGTAGCGCCAGGAATATTCAGTTAACCACTCTGGTTTGAAACGACACTTCCCCATCGCTGAATTTTTACTCGCGAAAATTGATCACAATGGCGAACCTCTGACGTAGTACACATAATCTGTGACGTGTACACTTAATGTTTCGTACCCAATAGTGTACGAAACTTATATTTTGGTACACATTTTTTGCGCGAAGGAATTTATGATAAATGTTCGTAATATTTTCCATAAGAACGATTTAAGTTTATGGCGATGATAAAAGTAATTTTGAACAAAATAAAAATTTTCAAGGCTTTTTTACATGAAATAAGTACTTTTCTAGCACTTTTTCAAGGCCAACCTTTGTTCAAGGGCTTTTCAAGCCTAGGACTCGTTTTCAAGCACTTTTCAAGCCCTGTGCGAACCCTGATAATTTTAAGGAGTATTTATGTTCAAAGGATCAGAATTAATAATACACTGTACATGTAATGTTAACTCGCTATAACAAGCAGTTTGTACACAATAAAGCAATCACTTTTGTTTTATTTAACAGTTTTTCTGATTTTTTTTGTTTACCCTTGGCTTATAAGCAGCCATTAATCTTTTTTTTCCGTCTTGATTTGGCAAGCCACTGTTTAGCACACACTGTACAGCCACGATCAAATTTAAATCTTCTAAGCTTGGCCCACAAAACTTGTTCATTATATGTGTATTTTGGCGCCATTTAAAAGGTGCTTAAAGGTAAAAGTTTTTTCCATATTGCCACACAAGAGATCAACTGATAGCAAAAATTATATGCTTGAAGTTGGGCGATTCGGGTTTTATCGAATGTAATGTCAAATGTTTTCACCATGAGCGTATATCGATGCTCAACAATGCAGCGGGGGCCCGTTGTATCAACATCGGCCTCTATCGTGGGCCAACATGAAATGATACCGTTCTGACTGAGGATTAAATTAGGTTGGGAACCACATTCTATACATAGATGGTGATATCACTACGTTTTTACCGGTGTGGACACAGTATCGGAAACCAGTCATGTTTACATGAATTTATATGCATGTATAAACGGTTAATACGCATTAAAATTGCACACGATGCGTAATCCGAATTTAGTCAGGAGTTTTTGTTACTCAACACAATTTTAAGTCATGCGTATTTTCTTTTTTGTCATGCGTATTTTACGCAAATACGCATCTTATCTGGCCCTCTGCCCAGATGAACCTGTGGAGTCCGCACAGACTAATCAATGACAACAATTTCCGCATAAACTGGATTTACTCTAAGAAGAGACTTACTTTGAACAAGAAATACAATAAAAGCGGAAAGGGAATAGCCGAAATTAGCCGGTGCGGACTGCATGCATTAAATTCCGTTTTTCACAGAGCATGGCTTTTGTTTTTTCATTAAAGTGAAAATGGCTACATGCAACAAGGATAAAACCAGAACAGCCTGAGAGTAACTCGCAGTCTGTTCAGGTTTTATGATAATTGTTGCTCATCAGTACCGTCAAAAATCCGTCATTGGTTTACCCGCTCATACGTGGGGGGAGGGGGTTGAAAATCGTTCGAAAATGCATTATTTTGGGTACATGCACTTCATAAGTCGGGTAAAATTTAAGAGACAATTGGAAAATTAGCATCAAATTTATTTCCGATTCTGTGACGCAACTATACTGTTTAAATGTTAATTATATAAAACAAACCTGATATAGTAGTTAAAAATAGTGAATTTTGTAAACACCAGCGTACGCCATTGTTAGAAACTGCACAGGAGGTTTGTAAATCTGAACTTGTCAGTTTTTCTCTGATAATCCTAGATAATTGTATTCGTCGCTTCAATGCTTAGGCCGAGTAATTACGGCAAAACAAAATCAACTTGAGTAAAACATTACTTCATTGGACAATTGCCATTGAGGAACAAATACACGATTGGTTCGCAATTTATTTGCTAGACAAAGGAAGCCAATTTTGTCGCCGAGAAATGTGTTGCTTTATGGCTTCAGACAGGAAGCAGCTTTTTTTTAATAACATCAAACTGTCAATTCACACAGAGCCCAAATGTTGGATGCGGGGATCGATCTATTTTTTTTTTCATGAACGAGATCATAAGTCGACAATATAATTTTAATCAATTTTTGGAGGAAAAAAATCTCGACTTATGACTGCATTTTTACGGTATCTAAGGGATTGAAATGAAGCCTTTAAAACTTAAATTTAGTAACAAAGGTATTTAATTAAATTTAACTTTCTATGGGATTACAAAAACCTCAAATTATGTATCTCAGTGGTAAAGGGTTAACACAGAACACCACAGCAAGCTTACATATATTTCTGGAAAAGCTTGTTCTTCAGTTTGGTGATATTGTTCTCTATAGTGAGGTACTCTACTGCCTCATTCTTGGCTTCCTCCAGTTCATCTTTGTCCTTCTCTACCGCCTTCACGCGGTTCATCTGAAATAATGAGGACTCCAAGTGTTAAACAAGTATGACAATAAATTTTGAAAATCATGAATCAAATGACCCAGTGTTTTTTCCTCACCATTTTGGGAATGGGTCCGGGACCCTTTGGATTGGGAAAAATCACTGTGTTTTGACTAAAATTGGAAGATTAATGTTGTTGTTGTTTTGCTTACAAATGCTTCAAAATTGAAAATGAAAGTGTTTTCAATATCATATTTACTGGTACTGAGGTTCAACTTATACAGCTGGATGCCAACTAAATGTTTAGATCTAATAAAAAATTATTTTTGGAACCTTCAATTGGGAATTGTTAGGTCCTATTTGGGAAAATATATATAATTTTTTCCCGTTGGGTATGGGGCTGAAGATACCGGCTCCAAGTTTAAAGTCTGTGACCCCTTACTTTTGGCTAAACGCAAACAGCATAAAACCAGAACAGCCTGCAAGTTAATTTTGCAGTCTGTTAAGGTTTTATGCTGTTTGCTGCTCATCAGTGTCTTAGGGTTGAAAATAAAGCCTTTAAAACTTGAATCTGTTTAGAAAGGTCTTTAGTTTTACTTTGATTTTCTATGGGAATACAAACATGTAACAAGAGCACCGCATAACGGGTGCCAACGCTCGGCTATGGGTGCACTTTTTAACCCTTTGCATGCTGGGAAATTTGTCGTCTGCTAAAATGTCGTCTGCAGAATTTCTAAAATTAGCATTTTCTTCGATTTTTTTCAAAGAATACTATCAGAATAGCAAACAGTTTGGATCCTGATGAGACGCCACGTTCTGTGGCGTCTCATCTGGATCCAAACTGTTTGCAAAGGCCTTTAAAATTCAGCTCCAGCGCTTTAAGGGTTAATAAATGAAAGATTGTCAGATTTTATTTTTTTTATAGGTCACCTTGACCTTTGACCTAGTGACCCAAAAATGGGTGTGGCATGTAGAAGTCATCAAGGTGCATCTACATATAAAGTTGCAAAGTTGTAGGTGGAAGCACTTTGATTTTAGAGCCAATGTTAAGGTTTATGCATGAAGCCTACAGCGGACGGCTGACAGCGGACGCCGAGCTGGCTATGACAATACTTCGAAAATGCCAAGCTAAAAATGGGTATTGGAGTAGTAAAGGGTTAAATCAAATATGGTTATGCTTGGAGAAAACCATATCTTTCTTAATGTCTCCATAACTTGCCCAAAATGTATAATTAATCATTAACCATGTCTTAATCAGTCCATGGTAAAGGTTTTGAACTTACCGGTATGTCAAGGGAAATCACCATAAAGATACATGAAAACTTTGCAAAAGTGTATTAAAACTAGAGCTTTGTCACAGACTTGACGAATACCCCCACATGCCGCATTGACACAGAATATTTTGCATGTTGTCTTCACAAAAAACAGCGGATACCATGCTCAATGTTTAAAACGCACTAAGTGACCCCGTGACCTAGTTTTTGACCCTGCATGGCCCATGTTAGTACTTGACCAAGACATCTAGATACAACTTCTGACCAAGTGTGGTGAAGATCGGATGAAAACTACTTGAATTACAGAGCAGACACCATGCTGAATGTGTTAAACGTACTAAGTGACCCAGTGACCTAGTTTTTGACGCGGCATGACCCATATTCGAACTTAACCTAGACATCATCTAGATACAACTTCTGACCAAGTTTGGTGAAGATCGGATAAAAACTAGTTGAATTATAGAGCTGACACCATGCTCAATGTTTTAAACGCACTAAGTGACCCCGTGACCTTGTTTTTGACCTGCCATGACTCATGTTCGAACTTGGCCTAGACATCATCAAGATACAACTTCTGACCAGGTTTGGTGAAGCTCTGATAAATAAACAGCTGCGCCATGAGCGCATGATACGCCCGTCGTTCGCCAATGAAGTAGTAAGGTAATAAATAACCCTTTGAATCATTTTTTTACTTCAGTTTATTTGTATTTGAATACATGGTTTATTTTATAAGTACATGAGCATGGAGCGCCGTCTCCTTGACATTCATACCATATCTTTTTTTGAGTATATGTATGCATTTCTTTAGAGGATATGGAGTTGAAGTAAACCTGTTATAGATATTTTGACCAATAATAAAAGAGAAATGTAGATGGGTAAGTGGTAGTGTACAATCGGAATAGAAAAAAGCTCACCTTGTTCAATTTTTCAGGGATACTAAAAAAAAAAAAAAAAAAAATCCATCGAAGGATATTTGAGCTACAGTAGGACATTCAATGAAATCACGAAATTTTGACGAACAAAGTCCCATAACTCTGGAACGACAATTCAGAATTCCGTCAAAAACGAAAGGGGATCAGGGTTTATCAATATTAAGATTGTGTTGAAATTTGAAAAAAATCCATCGAAGGATATTTGAGCTACAGTAGGACATTCAATGAAATCACGAAATTTTGACGAACAAAGTCCCATAACTCTGGAACGACAATTCAGAATTCCGTCAAAAACGAAAGGGGATCAGGGTTTATCAATATTAAGATTGTGTTAAAATTTGAAGAAAATCTGTCAAAGGATATTTGATGTAGCGTACGACATTAACAGACGGACGGACGGACGCGGGGTATACCATAATACGTCCCGTCATAGACGGGCGTATAAAAACACTCGAATTAGAGAGCGGAAAACATGCTGCATGTTTAAAACGCACTAAGTGACCCTGTGACCTAGTTTTTGACCCGGCAAGGCACACATTCCAACTTGGCCTAGATATCATGTAGATACAACTTCTGAACAAGTTTGGTGAAGATCTGATGAAAACTACTTGAATTAGAGAGACACGGACCAACCGACCGACCGACAAGCTCACTCCTATATACCCCCCTAAACTTTGTTTAGTAGGGGTATAAATAACCCTGATAATGGGAATAAACTTCCCAAGATAAACTACTTCCCAAGAAAAACCAACCATCATTTTGTAGAAAAACCCTTGGTTGCCATTTCTTGGATTAAGGAGCCCTGCTTAACCCTTTACCACATAGATATGTTTATTTACACATTTGTAGCTCCTTAGAAAGTTAAATTTGATATAAGACCTTTCTTACTAGATTCAAGTTTTAAAAGCTTCATTTCCAACCGTAAATTACTGATGAGCAGCAAACAGCATAAAACCTGAACATACTGAGAGTTACTCGCAGGCTGTTCTGGTTTTATGCTGTTTGCATATAGCCATTTTCACTTTTGCTTCTGAGTGGAAAAGTGTTAAGAAAAAACAACTTAAAAACCCTCTGATACCTTCTCGCCCCTCAGCTCATTGAGTGTCTCCACCCGCTTGGCGAGCACCTCTATGGGTTCCTTAAAGCGGTTGCTGCCAATGATGTCCTCGAGGAACTCCAGCATGCCCGTATCGTGGGGCGTAGGCGCCTTGGGCTTCATCATGGCTATCTGCTCCACCTCACCCTGTGAAAGTAATAATTATGTTTTCTATTTTCTGCAACAGTGACCTTGACAATGCATCAGATACAATGCCATGCAAGGACTCAATGCAAGCTTAGGATATCAAGTTCCATTAAGACTGGTAAATGCAAACATACGTTTTCGACAGGATATTGTCTTTCATGCAGAATATGCCAACAGAACAAGTTTTGGCTGGTCAGGTCAAAATGTCAGAATATCCCTGCAGTCTGTTCCAAGGAAGTGACCCTAGCTTTTGTCATGTTTCATGTTTCAAGTCATGTAAATGTATTATGTAGTGTCTGATATTGTAAGGGCTTTTTGCCACTTGCCTAAAATAAAATACTAGCAGATGGTTACAAGAATTTCCCTCTAGATTAAATGTTGCAATCATTATTCCTTTATTGTGACATGCTTTTTACAATTTTGAGAAGTTTGCGACATATATTTTAAAAAAGTTGGCTTATCATTTTTTTTTAAAGTTCACAAGCAATTTTTCACCATTTAAAAAATGTTGACTCTTTTTTCACTTATAAAGGGCCTAAAAGCCGCTTCACAAAGACAGGAAAAAAGCCCTCATTTGTGAAGTTACCTGCAAGATGAGGAAGCGGTTATGATCGAGGTCAATCCCGCTAGCGCGCAGCAGGTTCCCGACCTCCTTGTAGGTGGCCCTGCGCCCCTGAATGCAGTAGTGGGACGAGTTGTCCTGCAGGGCCGTACGAGAGACGTGGAATTCTGAGTTGGGCACAACTGTGTATTCATCCTCGCCCGGCTGCAAGGGAGAGACAAGTGTGGGTTCAATGCAGCCATGGCCTGTATACTGACTACAGAGTAAAGTAAAGGTTAAACTAATATAACTGGATGGGAAATTAATAAAATGTAGACATCTAAAAACAAACAATAATTTTTTTTAAACCTTAAATTGGGAATTTTTAGGTCCCATTTGGGAAAAATATATACTTTTTTTCCATTGGGAATGGGGCCGAATACCGGACACAATTTTGAATGAAAAAAACAACAACACCGCAAGCTGACATGAATGATTTCAATTAATAACCAGTCTTCTAGATAACCTCTAGCCCATCAGCATGGAGTTCATAATTCGTGTCTGCATACATAAAGTAAATAACCATTATACTAAACCAGTTGTGTCACTATGCATTTTGAGAAAATGAGTTACAAAAGTACACAAGCTGTGATGGGTGGGAAAATTTTAGTTCCTCATCTTTGTTTGGATAAAGCAACGTCCGACTTAGTCTTTATTACATGTATACTGACACATTTTAATGCAATTGATATTTGTATTTTCAGAACATTGTGTTGTTGAAATAATACTAGGGATGCAAAAGGTTACAAAAATCATTAACCGGTTAACCTTTTCCCCATAACCGGTTAAACTGAAACACCTTATACATAGTTAAAATGATAAAGAGCTAGTAAAAAAAGTCATACCGTTTTAACCACTAGGTAGAAACAAAAGTAATTTCAAATTTGAAATCGCGTGCGTTGATAACATGCCAGTTTTGTAATAAAATGTATTATAAAAGTTATTTTAACAATTTTGTAAATGTATCCTATATATATGATTTATTTTTCCTGCGTATATGCAAAGGAGTAACAAGAGCACCGCCTTACCGATGCAGACCTCTCATCTATTTTTCTTTTTAAAGGTGTAGGGACCTATCTCAATTTGAAACACAAAGGAGGGAGGGGTGGAGTGGAGAGGGGTGTATAGTGTGGGGGTGTGGTAATTTATTACATTATCTTCCAAAAATGCAAAAAAAAATATTTATTTTGGGGGGGGGGGGGGATTCTTGGGTGGGATGGTTGGACTGTATTTCAAAAATAAAATAATAAAAATAAATATTTGTGTTTTTTAACCATGTTTGATATTTTTTTTTTTTTTTTGGGTGGGTGGGGGGTATAGTGTGGGGGTGTGGGGGTCATTTATTAGATGATCTTTACAAAAAAAAAAAAACAAGATGTGTTTGTGAAACACTATGTCCCCGTATATGACGTTTGACCTTGAAGGATGACCTTGACCCTTCACCACTCAAAATGTGCAGTTCCATGAGATACACATGCATGTCAAATATAAAATTGCTAGCTTCAATATTGCAGAAGTGACATTACATGAGCAATTTTGACCCATATATTTGACCTTGATGGATGACCTTGACCTTTCACCACTCAAAATGTGCAGCTCCATGAGATACACATGCATGCCAAATATCAAGTTGCTATCTTCAATATTGCAAAAGTACTCATAAAATGAGCGATTTTGGCCACATATATTTGACCTCTGACCTTGAAGGATGACCTTGACCTTTCACCACTCAAAATGTGCAGCTCCATGAGATACACATGCATGCCAAATATCAAGTTGCTATCTTGAATATTGAAATATTGCAAAAGTGTACATTAAATGAGCGATTTTGACCCATATATTTGACCTTGAAGGATGACCTTGACCTTTCACCACTCAAAATGTGCAGCTCCATGAGATACATATGCATGCCAAATATCAAGTTGCTATCTTCAATATTGCAAAAGTTCTTGCAAATGTTGAAGTTGGCGCAAACCAACACACCAACAGACAGGGCAAAAACAATATGTCCCCCACTACTATAGTGGGGGGGGGGGGGGGGGGGGGGGGCGTGGGGGATGGTTTGGGTGGAGTCTATTGTGGTATGTCAGGTAAGAGTTGTTTTGTCAAAGTATCAATCAAATCTAATCATAAATAAAGAAGTTATGGCAATTTTAGCAAAATTTAATAATTTGACCTTGTGAGTCTAGGTCATTCGAAGGTCAAGGTTAAATGAAACTTGCCAGGTACAGTACCCTCATGATAGCATGAAAGTATTTGAAGTTTGAAAGCAATAGCCTTGATACTTTAGAAGTAAAGTGGATCTAAACACAAAATGTAACCATATATTCAAAGTTACTAAGTCAAAAAAGGGCCATAATTCCGTAAAAATGACAACCAGAGTTATGCAACTTGTCCTTTACTGTCCCCTTATGATAGTTTGTGAGTGTTCCAAGTATGAAAGCAATATCTCTGATACTTTAGGGGTAACGTGGACCAAAACACAAAACTTAACCAAATTTTCAAGTATAAAGGGCCCAAAATTCCGTCAAAATGCCAGTCAGAGTTACATAACTTTGCCTGCACAGTCCCCTTATGATAGTTAGTAAGTGTTGCAGTATGAAAGCAATAGCTTTGATACTTTAGGAATAAAGTGGACCTAAACACACAACTTAACCAAATTTTCAATTTTCCAAGTATAAAAAGGGCACAAAATGCCAGTCAGAGTTACATAACTTTGCCTGCCCAGTCCCCTCATGATAGTAAGTAAGTGTACCAAGTTTGAATGCAATAGCATTGATACTTTATGAGAAAAATGGACCTAAACGCAAAACTTAACCGGCCGCCGACGCTGACGCCAAGGTGATGACAATAGCTCATATTTTTATTTCAAAATAACGCTCACAAAAATGGTGTGTTTCAAATTGGCTCAATATAGAAATGTGCTTTGCCCTTTCAATTTGACGTAAAGTGGGTCACGTGTGTTCAACTATCCGCATCTCCTCTTCTTCGATAATATCATATTTTGTTGTTTGCATTTTAGCGTCTGTAGCCGAAGTATTGTTGTTTGATGTTCATTATACAATTTAATGTGGGTAAAATAAAGGACATGAATGCAAATTAAATTAATTTTGAACGAAATGTAAGTTAAATAATTTAATCAGTACATTTATTTAATAGCGATGTAACTAAGTATTAAGATCTCAAATACTGATAGTTACGTTTGTTTGTTAACAACTTAACGTACCATAGCGCGCAAATTTTAAGCAATTACACAAATACTAAATTTCACGTTAAAAAATAAATATTTTTAATTAATATTTAATTATTTAACTAGTTAATAATTTGCTTTCTTAAATAACACTTGCATCGGACGGTAATGGTGGAATCATTGGACGTAAATTATAATAAAATTAATTTCTGATAAACAAAAACGATGTCAACTCAACAAAATTTTAACTACGAATGCAATTCTTTATAAAATTGTTACTTATTAACATGGAATTTTCGTGAGCAATCAGTGTTGGATATTGGTTAACAAAACACCAAAATAAGCCCTCCAATGTCTCAACTGTTTTTTTATCGCGAGTTCAATAAACGTGTCAATTACGTCTTCGCTTATTGCTCCGACTCCCCACAGTTTGCTTGCTAAATTTTCGCGAGTCAAACAAAAAAATAGAGTCAGTTATCAAAATGTACCCCCTATTTGTTATTACAAAGGTATTGATTTATTGCTTTATTACTTTGATTTTTGACACGTTATTTATTACCGTCGATGGTGCGGCATGTTGTTCTAACTAGTAGCCAGCGCAAGTTGGCAGTTTGTCACGCGCAAAAGTAAAATCGTACGATTTATTCCATGAAAAAACATAATCAAATATTTTTTCCAGGTTAACCTTATCCCGAAAATATAACCGGTTAACTGGTCGTTTGGGTAGGTTAACCGGTTAATCTATTGCATCCCTAAATTATACACATCATCTAATAATGAACTGATTTTCAACCAAACCACACACTTTAATAAAAGAAATTCTAACACATCATCTATAAAAGAACTGTTTTATAACCTAACCACACACTTAAAAGAACTTCCAACAAATCATCTGAAATAGAACTGTTTTATAACAAAACCGAACACTAAAACCATTAAACAATTAACACAATTTATAAACACTAACCCCTGTGTCTATGATTTTCTGGAAGTACACGGTCACCGTGCAGCCGGGGACATTGAGGTGATGCTCGCTGTTGTGGATCAGTCCACTCAGGGTCTTCAGGCGCACTTTGGAAGCGCGGAACCCAAACACAAACAGCATGGAGTCAATCACGTTGGACTTGCCACTGCCATTGGGTCCCACAATCGACGTGAAGCTCTGCAACAGGGACAACAAATAACGTACTTGTAGGTGACAATAAACTATGGGTTTCAAGTTAATTTATTTTTGGGCATATGAAGTATTCACCATTTGCAAATTATGTGATAACAATTCAGTTTGATTTGCAGATACTCTTGGGGAGAAAATACAATACCTCATTCAACAATTCAACAAAAACTCAAACAGTTACAAGCACAACACAAGAATTTCTGCTTTGGATATCAAAGTAAGACATTTTTGTGAAACAATATGTACAGATAGATAGCTCATATCATGAACATTGCTTGCTCTGATGCAGACATGGGAAAAAATATAATTTCTTCTTAATTCAGCTTATATATGCATTTTGTAAATAAATATTTGCTAAGTACTAAAGATAAGCTTAAAGTAGGAAAAATAATACATTTATCAATTGAATAAAATTTGCTTTATTTTAGAACCCAGTGCCCCAGATAGGCTGCTCCGTCTGTCACCCTATTAAAATGTTTAAAAACGCAAAGAAATACAATATCATGATTATTGAAAACGCAACCAATTTGACTTTTACTCAAATTCATAAAATTCAATGCGTACGATACAATAGTAATTATTATCGTAATGCGACGTCGCTTTTATTCAGCAAGTGTCTGGATGAAGAAGCAGTAAAACAGTCAAAGTTATTCTTCGGACTAGATTTCATAGTTAACAAGCAAATGCGTTGAATTGATATCCCCTGCCAATATGCTTCTGGACACAAAAGTGTTATATTTGACACTCAAAAAAGCATTTTTCCAACATACAAAGGGCCATAACTCCGTTATTAACAGATGGTGTACAATGCCATTTGGCGTGCATCATCCTCTTATTGATATACATACCCATACCAAGTTTCAATGAAATCTGCCAAAGCACTTCCAAGATATGGCTCCGGACACACAAAAAAAGCATTTTTTCAAGATACAAAGGGCCATAACTCCGTTATTAAAAGATGGTGTACAATGCCATTTGGCGTGCATCATTCTCTTATCCATATATATACTCATACCAAGTTTCAATGAAATCCGAGAACTTCCAAGATATGGCTCTGGACAGACGGACGGAAAAATGGAAGGACGGACGGACAACGCCAAAACAATATCCCTCCGCCTATGGCGGAGGATAATTACAGAATCTGACCAAATTATTTACGACAAACATGCGTTTTGAATCTGATTTACTTCGTTGCTCATTGTGTTCATTCAGTTTCTATAACGATGAAAAATAAAAATGTCTAAGACAGGTCGAAAGACGTCCGGGATAGTTGCGCCAAAATATCATCGGTCACAAACTTTTTGAACCAAGAAAGCAAGAGCCATTAAGTGACAAATTATTTGTGTTATCGATTTTTAAATTTAAAGTTTATATTATGGACAGTTTGAAGAATTAAAGATGTTATGAAACATCAGTTTATGACAGTTAATTATAATAGTTTACAGTTTTATTGAATCAATACACATGTGCAGCTTCAATAGAAGTAATATGAATCTGAATCGATACGTTGAAGTGACCAAGATTGCCTTTTATTCAACAGGGAAAGCAGCAATGATTTTAAGGTATGAATTTTTATAACTCATTTCACCATATTTCAAGACCGAAATCACCCTATTTTTTAAAATCAATGGGTGAAAACCGTACAGGGATTTCAATAGATTTTAGAAACCAGGAGTCAATGACCCCTGGATTGAAATTTTAAGGAGTCAAATTGACAAATGCTGGGGTCAATTTTGAAGCACGTTAATTGTGTTTTTGTCTGTATTATTCATTTTTTTAGATAAAAAGATGCTCTAAGAGTAACACAATATCTTAAAAAGTTATACTGCTTTAATTATTAAATAACAATACCAGGATACATAACACAACATATTTTAATGAATTGGTACACAAAGATAATGACAAAATATAAATAATTTGTGCAAACAATATCGACTAAGTTTTTCAAAAACAAAACATGTTCCTTTCACAAGTTTTATCATTTCTATCACTATACTATGTGTATTTGTAAAAACAATAAATGCTCATTAAAATCTACTTCATCATAACACATGTAAGTCTTTTAACACATTTAAGTAATTTAAGATATGTACCAGTAGCACCTTTTCATCACATATTTATCATCATAACATGTATATTATCATCATCCCTATGATAGCTTTTGTAACAAAACACAATCTAACTGCATGGAACATGTACATGTGTAGTATATCTATTACTGTTTATCCGAATACTATACATGTCCGAAATATGTACACTTAAGAATTTAATTACCTGTAGTAGTTTAACTTTAATAATCCAAATTTTCCTTGTTGTTATCTGGTTTAACAAACCTAATCAAATGTTTGTTAAATCCAGTTAATGCTTTCTCCATTATTGAATAACCATTACATGTACTTGTAATTTGAATCTGTTGTTCTTGAATCGCCAGCTTTGAATTGAACGCGGGTTGAATGTTAATTTACAATATGTCCGGCATTTACAATGTCGAAGGTCATGACGTAGCAATTTAATTCTACTCTGATAAATTATATCTTATCAAGGAAATGTGTTTTCTCAATGTTTATGTGTAGTATTATGACTTGTTAGTATACAAAATGAACTTTGCTTCCAGTTTATATAAGATGGGTGTTACTCGTAATTATCAGTGGGTTAACAAACTGACAAAACTCGCTGGACTTGATAATTGATCTACGTAATTAATGGACCTTTGATCAATTTTGTTTTTTCTTTACTTATTTTTGCCTACTTTCTTTAACCGTGCCGTCTGAAAAGTCTGCATAAACCCTGCAATTATCGGATTGTCAATCGATTATCACGTAATCACTGCTGCTAATTACCCAGTTAGTGCGCATGCACTATTTAGACTGTGACATGTGTATTGGAAGAGATGAGAAAAGATAAACAACGCCCGGGGTATTCCTTCGATTATAGACCGAGTTTCAAATACTGAAACATTAATGTCAATTAGGAGCACAACGGGATTTATTACCATGGAACTCGAGATGTTAACAGACTGACGCACAGGTCAAATTTTCTATGCGTCAAAATGACGCACGGCAGAAAAAAGGGTTGCGTCAAAAGCAAGTCGTTTTTAATTTGCTCGCGTCAAAACGCAGGATTCTGCGTCTATTGAAATCCCTGCCGTATTTCCCAAATAATTATCTGGGGCACTGGAACCACAATTAGTTTGGTATGAAAAAACACAAATGATTATTGATGTGTTGAAAATATCTTACGTCCAAAACCAGGAACTAAGTACCTTATGGAATGGCCCCAGCTCACGTATTCCTGCATATGACTTGAAGTTCTCATTGACAATTTTGGTAATCATCAGCCGAGGCCCGTTGATGTCATAGGTGGCTACACTCTCTGGGGCGGCTGGGATCTCAATTTCCCCGTAATCTGAAGAGTAAAGTATTAATGTTTTCATGAAGCCCGTGGGTGCATGGGTTGCAGGGATGCATAAATCCATAGATTTATAATATTGACTCGTCAAGGTGGGTAATACGGGACAGCTTGTTTTGCCCAATTTGGAAAAGTACCGGTACCAGTCCAATAGCAGTCTTCGAAATTAGCTTTGAAAAGTTACATGCCAGTCGGGCCAGTTACTTAAGAATTTTTACATGCCCAACATATTTTTTACATGCCCAAACTTGTTTAACCAAAATTATAACAAATCACAACATTTTAACACTTACATGCTACACATAGTAAAGCAGAACATTTGTTTCAATAGTAGTGAATACAACTACATCTAATGAGTCACTAGAATTAAGACGGTCGATCATTACACCAGTGCTCTTGAAAACAGTGCTCTTGAAAAGAGCGTTCTCTGGTGTCCTTGTACCATTTCTTGGCTTCCTTTTTCTCTAAATCATAGTCAATTTTCTATTTTGGAAGTTCTTTAGCGGGATTAGCCCCATCAACATACCTAAGATACTGCATAGCCTCTATGTCGACAATGACATTTGTTTACATTGACAAAAACGGAAGCGTATTACTTGATTGAAATGATCGATTCAAAAAGCATCTTCTCGATTAATGTCTAGAGAAACCGTCGATAAGAACCGAATGTGACCGAACTGCATCGGTCAAAAACAATAACGATGACGTGTGCAAGCAGGTGTGTGTTGTTAAACCAATCGAATTTCATTGTTTTACAAATTACAGCAAGGTGTCTTTCGCGAAATTGAAAAATAGATCTGCAAATATCAAGAACCGCATACGATTTTTTTTTATAAACTGTCATTGGGAGCAGAAAACCCACCAATTTCCCAATATGAAGACTTCAAGACACGAATTTTCCCATTTCAAGGTTACTGGTACTTTCCCTAAAAAATCATGGCATGGTCCTGACTTCTGTGTTTATTTAAATTATTTTGTACTTGTCATTAATTTGATTAGTAGAAGAGCCTAAAAATCAATTCTAAAAAAGCGCAGTATTTCTAATAAAGAACAAGAGATGTGTTTGTCAGAAACACAATGCCCCCTAATGTGCCGCTTTTTTTGTTGCTGACCTTTGACCTTGCAGCTCCATGAGATACACATGCATGCCAAATATCAAGTTGCTATGTTAAATATTTCAAAACTTTACTGTACAGTAAAGTTTTGGGACAGAATGACAGTAGGAAAGACAGGCCAAAAACAATATACCCCCGATCTATCTATCCGGGGGCATAAAAACACCAGAAATCTTCCTTCAATAATTAAATTCAAGTATTCAAATGCACAACATAACTAACCAACTTCTTTTTTTCAAACCTTACTGAAACTGCCCAGACTGGATCCATGTTGCACCTTAGTCGAGTTTGGAGCTTTAATATCTCAACACAGGAATCTGCTGAAACCACTTACACACATGAATGACAGTTGACATAATCACGGACCGTGATTTAGATGCACAAAACGCACTGCATGCTGTTGTATTTAAGAGTCTGCTTTAGAGGAACATCTCAACACAGACCTGTTAGTTAATTCACGAACCAAGCAGACACTTAAGCCTCAAGGATCAGAAAATCCCCAACATCTAGGCCTGCATAGCCATGGGCATGGCCCTAAGTCCCTTACACAATCCTGTTTACTTATTCATTGGTTGTGTTTGCATTGTTGTCAATAATGTAAAAAAAAAAAAGATTTCAACCAAGGAATTGAACAAGAGTTTCCTGAGTGATGTGCAGAACAACTCAGTAAAAATCTAACCCAATAGCAAGGCTTTTTTTTAAATGTTCTTATTGCACTGATACAGTCAAGGGTAAACAAATCATGGAAAGCATTTGACCAGTAGCCAATTGTATAAATCTGGATAACTTTTATCCAATGGATAACTTTTGGTTATCTTCAATTTTATGATAAGATAACCAAAAGTTATCCGCTGGATAAGATTTATACAATTGGCTGCAGGAAAATAAACGTATGAAAGAGCTTTTGTCTAAGTTAGTTAAAATCATGTGCCATATTTTGTTCTAGTAAAATTTGACAGTCGAGTATCAGGGCTTTTTTTGGCCCAATTTTATAGCAGAAATTCGGCTAAATTCCCAATCGCAAAAAGTATACTTTTCCCCAAAATTTGCTAAAGAATTCCCAATTGGGAAAAAAACGCTAAGGCCTAAAAAAAATTTTTGTTTGTTTCCACTGACATTGCCTAAAAAATTAGGGTAGGTAGGTAGGCAAATAATTTTATTTTTAGAAATATTTTTTTTTTTAGAAAATGTCGTACATGGTGCATCTTCTTCTCATTTTTTGTGTAAAACTGTATGTACAATAAATTTGATGATGTATGTAATGCTACAGTGTATTTGGCTTTATTTAAATGCTTTTATGAAATAAAAACTTGCTGTTCATTAATTTTGCATTTGTTGCTTTCCTTATTTCAGAGTTTAATGTTGACTTCTGTCAACGGCTCAAATATTCCATTTTATGAGCAATAAAAGGCATAACTAAAGTCGCAGTTAGCTTGACCCTCAGTGTCTATAGGGATTCAGTGTTGTTATAATTTCTGTTCCTTTGGGATCATGGAGTGTATACTATATTATTTATAATTTATAATATATTAAATAGCCCAAAAGCTGTGCTAGGGGGACGAGAAAGGTGTTGCATGTAACATTATCACCATGAACAGACCCAATCAAACTGGATGTGCTATTATATTTCTTGGATGCAGTTTATGCTTACAAAGAACCACATTTTCAGATTATATTATGTACTGGTGTCATGGGGTCTATCTACCAGGGCTAGCGCTGTCCCAAAGTTTCTTTGAGCCATCCAGGTTTTTGTTTTTCAATGTGCTAACAATGGTTTTGAAATAATTATATATACATTTACTATCAACTTGTTTATATTTCTTTTAATGACAACAAGGGCATATCACATATCATAATGTAACATACAGTTTTCAATACAGAAATAATTAGTATGGTACTTGTCAAAGTACAAACATAAGTTATTTTATAGATGCACATTTAATAGGGGTGTCGATTGTTTCAAATTTGAAATCCTGAAAATTAGGCCGGGGGTCTTAGAACCCCAGCCACAGGAACCCAACAGGAATAAAGGGCAGATCGCCCACCCCATCCAGAGCCCTTACTAATTGTTCTTTTTTATAGTCTTTCCTATTGTATTTTCAGGTGAATACAATTTAAAATATTATAAACCACACAGTCCGTATCACGGCATGTGTATTCGTCATTCTATTTCTTCTATAAAGAACTTCGAAAATAAATTATAATCAACGAAAAATAATGTATCCGAAAACGACAGTCCGAAAATTTTTACGCGTTTTCCACATTAAATAAAATGTGAATATCGTTTGACTGCAGACATTGCAAAACCTAGCAAATATACAATTCGGTTGACATATTACTTTACAATAGCATTTTTTGTGGGTAAAAAAAAACTTAATTATCACCTTTTTCAAACGATAATCGGCAGAAAGGTGTAACATCGTCGAAATAAAAATAATTATTTAATTATCATCCTTTAATTCAGATCGATAGTTGGGAGAAAGGTGTTTAGTAATCAGCTCAGAAATAATTTATTTATTGGTACGCTTCTTTTGATTTGTTAATCTTTAAATACGACGTTTGCCATCGGCCGCTACATTGTTGGCAGATGACAAGATCAACTGTGTATTCCAAGTGTACAGTGTCTGCGCATGAATGACCCAATATTATGTGTGAGCAAACTCAATGCTGATTGGGCAGCTACCACGTGCGCTTCAATAACAATAAAAATAATATGCGGATAATGTAGACAAGTTTATTGAGCGTCACCAAAAATACGCGGTCCGATTTTTTTCGAATTTTGGGCTTAAAAAAGATGAGGACCGGCGGCAAAAAATTAGGTAGGGTCGGACCACCAGAAACAAACTATCATTTTTTTACGCCATGTCCATTCCCCTCCCGAACCACCCCTGTCAGCTCCGGGGCGCCTGACAAAAATCCTGTGGAAAGCACTGTCGTACGGGTTTTAGACTATACTTCCATTTGGATAACGTCTGCATTATTCGTGTGCACAATATTCTCCGTGTTGTTCAGGTGCTTATTATATTTGCGCTGAAATTTTAGCGTTTTGTGATTTGGCTGAATTGAAAACAAAGATGTTGCGCATTTCGAAATATTACGTTTAAAAGATTTCTTAGCAAAAACCTGGCGGCAAAACTAAAACTTTTTTAAGCAAGCGTGGCATCAAATAAATAAACATTGTCAAGAAATACAAGTCTTCCCATTGAAACTCCTTCTAATGTTAATAATAGACATATATAAACACAAGTGACTCTTGCATCTTCATCGTTGATTTCCGAAAGCAAATGCTGACTGATATTCAACATGTTGAAAGCATTAGTTCTTCAGAAGAAGCTTAAGCGCCTCCTTATAAAATGGTGCCTGATGCGACTGAAAACTTTGCGTGAGCTTATTATGTGTAAAACTGTTGATCATGATGGTGTTGTGGTGTTTGTGATTAAAGGAGCTGAACTCATTCATGTATTTTTTAAATCCCAATTTATTTTTCCAATTTCTTGAAAATGCCGATAAAATTCCCTATTTCAAAGCCACGGGCTATCTTCCCAAAAATGTGAAAAAAAGCCCCGAGTATATTATAAAAGTAGACTTTTTTCCGGCCATTCGACCAACATTTTTTTACAAGTCTTTTCTCTACTATATATCAATAGGTATAAAAGATATATCCCTTCCGGTTTCAAAATCTGCATTTAATTTGAAACGGTTATTTAGATAAAATAACTGAAAAATCGAACGAGGGAAGTAATTTTCAAAATTGGGCCCTGTGTTATGAACCTTCAGGTCTGAATCCTCGACTGACAGCGGACACCTGCGCTTGATCTGTCGGCTGGTCCTTTCCAGCATTTTCATCAACTTCCATTGGCTCTGCATTTTTCTTGGGACTCTCCCTAGTTTTCTTTTTGGGAGGCATTTGGTTAATGTGCTTTGAAAACTTGAAAAATGGCGCTATCCAACCGGAAGTAAACAACTTTATCGCGGTCCTACTAAATACCACTAAGGACCACTAAGGACCGCTAAGGACCACTAAGGACCGCTAAGGACCACTAAGGACCACTAAGGAGGTCCAAATGACCACTAAGGACTACTAAGGAGGTCCAAATGACCACTAAGAAGACATTTATGTCATTTGTAGTGATAAGGGGGTAATTAGGATATATATTTGTGTTTCTCTTGACCAGTTATTTAGAATAAAATTAAAAATTGTTGGTGGAAAAAATGTTATATTCTGAAAAACTGTTGTGTTAATAATTAAGTTTGTATTTCCTATTGTATAATTGAAATGTGATACTTTGAAGAAAAGAGTGATTCTGTGAGAATGACTTTCATTTTCAAACTGTGAAAACTATCAATTAGTTACCTTATTTAATCATGCTTAGAGAATGATCTTAATTTTCAAACTGTGAACAAATCAAACATTTTCATTCTTTAATCATGTTTACAGAAAATGAACTGTCGGTGTCATCAAAGGATGTTTATTTGTGGTATAAATTAAGCAATTAGGTAAGTATGTAATTATAAAATTATCACGGTCATTTTCAAATAAAAAATCAAAGGGAGGATAAAGACAAGGTTTTCACGGGTTATCGAGTAATCAAGGTAAGTGTTGTTGCTCAATTGTTAAAGTGTGTATATATGCTGGTGATTTTTTTGTATTGTATCATCTTTATGAAAACAAATCTGTGGAAATATATTTATATTCTATAACTGTTTCTAATCATTCAAAATGCCTTCAAGACCGCGAAAAAAAGCCAAAGGTGAAAGTTGGCCTTGTGCTGTGTGTAGTGTGAACTGTTCAATTGGATCTGTTCAATGTGACTCTTGCTCTAAATGGATACATGCCCAGTGTGAAGGATTAAATGAAAGTGACTTGCAATTTCTATCTGGAATATCATACATGTGTCGTATCTGTATCAGTGTTGAGGACAGAGATTCTTACAGTTACAACAGTGCTCTGTTCAGGCTGAGAGAGGTAAGTTACCTTATCAAACTGTTTTTATCTATGTACAAAGTTTATAAGATGAACAGTTTAGTGTTTATTATTTAATGTACAATGAGATCGGGTATCGGGTCCGTTCGCCCTAGTTACACGTTCGCCCTGGGTCCGTTCGCCCTGGGTTCGTTCGCCCTATATTATCATGTGCATATCGGGGTATGAACAGTTGATTGTTCACACATATAAGCAAATTTGAACCTTAAGTTTTCATTAATTAATATAGTAAGCAATCAGTGAAAATAACTGGCCTATGTTACAAACACGCTTACAAGTTAAAGAGCGCCGTTTTGATTTTTCACACATGTAAGCAAGTTTGTACCTTAGATTTCATCATTAATTAATATAATAAGCAATTAGGGAATATTACTGGCCTTTGTTACAAATACGCTTACAAGTTAAAGAGCGCCGTCTTTTATATTTCGGTAACACTTTTTTGTTTGATATGTTCGGAATAACCTAACTGTGAATTATCACGTTTGCGTTCTTGATTTGGTAAACAATTTAGATTGGAATTTGCTACTCGCTCTCTTAGCTTACTAAACTGTTTTATTATAGTACATCAATGTATTTTTCCATATGTTAGAATTTGTAGCTCACCTAGCACAAAAAGTATACCGATGTGGTTTTGTGAAAAATGGGCTTAATGCGTGATACGGACTGCGCAATTCCTTAAGTATTTCTAACAATATACAATAGTTATTCTAAACAATATGCAATAGTTATTTTAAACAATATGCACTAGTCATTTTAAACAATATGCAATAGTTACTTTAAAAAATATGCAATAATAATTATAAAATTTTGTTAATTGAAATTAAGTAAAATTTTATTAATTATGATTAATTAAAATTATTAAATAAGTTAAAATGGAAATTTAAATATTACAAATATGTACACAATATAAAGTGCATCATTCATTATTCTATATATAAGCTGTATATATTAAATTTATAAATTACTTGTACATTTATATGTGTAATATAGCCATTAAGATTATGAGATTTTGAGTGTAACTTCTTGCGTTGTTTATGGTTCTTTCATTCAGCAATATATAACCACCGTCTGTCGGATTATCTAAATTCTTGTATTCTTGTCGATCCCTGCATAGGCAAATAAATTAAAAATTCATATGAACATCATTATATCAAAAAAAACATCATCAATATTCAATTTACTAAACTGATCAACTTCGAATAATTCTCGCGTGTATTGCGCGGTGTGAAGTAGCAACCGGCCTTTATTGATCGGTGTCGATTAATTAAGAGATTATAGAGATAACGATCTGTGTTAATTGATTGAGTGTCGTAATTACCTAATATAGTTAACATTGAGAACAATTACTAAATCATATAGAAATTAGTTATGTAGAATATGATTATTAAGTTGAAACTATTATCCTAAAGTGTATACTTAATATGATACTTGATATGAAGTATGAAGTATTAATCGGCCAACTTCAGCATAAAGTGACATCGAATTTGTTGACAGTTTTACATTAAATAGTCTTTTACAGAACTTTCTGTGAATATTCGTTATATTCGCAGCGATATATAGAACAATTAGGTGGTATGCATATAACAACAACAACAACATCAACATTTATTAGCTTTTAAGCATACAATTGCTTTTTAGCCAAATGCATAATTTTACACAAGTGTGATGACACATGGATGATAATAATAATGAAAATTAGGTAATTATTACGAAAATTAGGTTATGGAAGAAGTTAATACAGATTTTACTAATTTATAAAATAATATATGTTCCTTTAACATCGATAATGACAGTTGTTAATAAAATAATGAGACAAAGAGTGCACTGTTCTACATAAGTAGTTTCACTTTAACGTTGATATAGAAAAATTTAAAAAAATATGACTTTAAATATGTTTTTCGAATATCTTTGTATAATGGACATATTAATAAGAAATGGTATTCACTTTCTACGACATTAAGATTACAAAATTTACATTTCCTGTTATCAAGAGAAATATTGTGATATCGACCTCGTTCTATTTCTAATCTTTGTGATGATAGGCGGAATTTAGTTAGTGCTATTTTAAATTGTTTTGTTGTAATTATATCCAGATATTGTTCTGTATTAAACGTATTCTTGATGCGGCAATATGTATTTAGTCTTGATGAATTGTTGATCTCACCAGTGTTGTTTGTAATGATCAAATAATCGTTGTTTTATTACAGTATACTATATTGATAACTGATACTGTTGCCACTGTTGCTACAGGTGTTATTAACAAGAATGCATCAATACACTCCAGGCCCATTGTTTGTATAACACCTTTATGACGCTGATTGGTGACACGCGTATTGGTTAGTGTATTGCATACGAATACGAATATACATACATACTAAGTGTTGTCTAACTTTGTGTATTGGACGAAGATTATAAGCTGAACGTTTTGATTTAGCTTTACTTTTCGGGTCTGAACTGGTCTTATAAAAACGTGTCTTTGTCTATTACAGGCGTCTGATGTTAGCCCTGACCATCTCCATGCAGTTTGTGTTCGGGAAAAAACTATGATGCCACCAAACTTACAACATCAAGAATCATTTGACAGATCACAACTAAGTGTCGACTTTACAGCACTTGCCATTCTTGAGTCTTGCCAGGATGATGTCCAGAATGATCACCATCCAATTCTTACCAGGGGTGATGGCAATTGCTTATTTAATGCACTGTCAATTAGTGTCTGTGGTAGTGAGCGTTTAACTGAAGAAATCCGTGTGCGCACATGTGTAGAAATGGTGTTGAACAAAGAGTATTATAATGCTCAGGAATATGCAAAAGACTTTTTCTTCGTGTCCGAATCGTATGACGACAGCTGTCGTCAGTGTGCTGCCCCTGGTCGTTGGACAAGTCCTTGGATAATACAGGCAGCATCAGATGCCTTGTGTAGAGATATATATTCCGTATATCCAAAAATGAATGGTAAATCTGACCAGACAGCAAAAATCCTTACTCGGGTATGTGTCTTCATTTTAATTGTCACACTTTTAAGCGAAAGTACATTTTTTAAACTAGTTGCTACTTTCTTTCTGAGAATAAAGCCCACTTGCGTATGCTATTTTTTATCGGTACATACCAAAATAAATAGTAAATACAAATAATTACTACTTATTAATTTTTTATTCTGAATACCTTGAACATTGTCTTCTCGAACTGAACGTGTGTCAGTATTTGATATATGTGCACACGAATCGCATAGGTACATTGATTTTACCTAGGGACCGAGTGCAGTTTTCAGCGCTTGGCCGCAGATACAGAGTATTACAATATAGACAGACATGTACACTATATGTACGGAATTAACGTGGATGTAATGGGCCCTACTTGCATGAAAACATAATCTATTTAAATATTTAAAATAAATATAACATTCAAATAAGTTTATACGTTTTTAATTATTTAAAGTATTATATACACCAAATTTACGGTAACTTGAAAATGATAACTTAAAAACAATAATATTTGTACAGCACGTTAAAATCAGTTTTAATTGACAAAGCATGAAATGTTAATTGTGAATTAGTATGAAATACTAACATATGGTTTATTTACAGGTACATTCAACAAGACACACTTCGTCCAGCCATGGACCTGTATCAATCATGTGGACCAAGATGGGACCTCACTTTGGCAAGGCCTGGTTGCCAAATCACTTTGTCCCATTGATAACAGTTAGTGAACACATGGAATCTAACAATGAAAGTGCCACTCCCCTAAAAAATGTAAATGATGTGAGTAGTTTTGAAGAATAAGTGAATTCAAAACAAATGTCAACATTGAAAGTCAGTCAAATGTGGATAGTTCAAGTAATGTATCAGATGAAGGTGAATCACATCAGAATGTAGCAAATGAAAGTAATGTATCAAATGAAGGTGAATCACATCAGAATATATCACATGAAAGTTATGTATCAAATGAAGGTGAATCACATCAGAATGTATCACATGAAAGTTATGTATCAAATGAAGGTGAATCACATCAGAATGTATCACATGAAAGTGAACCAAATCATAATGTATCAAATGAAAGTGAATTGCACAATGGACCTTTTCAGACTCTGCCCAATGGAAAGTTCATTCCAGTACATGACCTTATGAACTTAATTCATGGAGATGCTCCAACTGTGCCAAATGTTCCGCGTGGTAAGAAGAATAACGTGTTTGTGTTAGTTAATGGGGAAGAGAACATTAAGGCCAACTTGGCTGGTAAAAAGGCCAGTTATTTTGATGACTGTGGGGTATGGAATGGGGCTAAGTCAAGAACTTGCAAAACAAAATTTCTTCTTGAGGATTCTGGAAATGGCTCGACAAATATGAAATTTGTACATGTGAAAGAAAATGTAGTTAGTGTGGAAAATCAAGTTAAGGGGAAAATTGTGAAAACACATATGCAACCTCAACCTGATTTGAACAATGTAGTGACTTTACATAGGTATTATACCGTCTTGAAAGGAAATGAAGAATATAAGAAAAGAGTAAGTTGGTTCGAAAATTTGCCAGAATCACTTCAGGCTAGGCAGTACGTGTCTATAATTGAATACCAGGGAGAAAATGACACCCAAGTTAAAGCACATGGTAATTCCAAGATTAATGCTAATCCATACAAAAGGACACATCCAGAAACAATAAAACGTATCAAAGAAGCAGTGAAATATGAAAAACCAGTTGAAGCATACAATAAATTGACTAAATTAGATGATTCAGAAACATTCCCCAAAGACATAAAACAATGCCAATATTTCAAGGGAAAATCCAATCCAAATAAAAGCAAAGCAAAGAATGCAGCAGATGAAATTTTAAATGTAATCAGAGAACTGAACGGCCATCAATTTGTTAGTGAAATCATTCATTCTAGAGACAGTGAACAGCCACTCATTTTGTGTTGTAGCGAGGAACAATTAGCTGATCTAAGGTCCTTTTTGAAAAGTAATGGAGGTGTTGTGGGTATTGACAGGACTTTTCTTCTTGGGCGATGCTATGTGACATTATTAGTGTACAAAAGTTTGAAAGTTGTTCGCAAAGGAACTGGTGAGCCCCCTATAATGCTAGGACCAATGATGTTACATTGGGATGGCACGACTAAAACGTATTACCGCTTCTTTTCGTTTCTTCGGGGAATATTAGATCTTGACCTGCAAAGCATTGAAATGTTGATTGGGACAGATGATGAGAAGGCTATGACAAATGCAATAGACTCTGTCTTTCCTGAGGCTAAGCGCAGACTGTGCACTAAGCACATAAAAGATAATCTTCTAAGGCAAATGACTCACAAAATTCCCAAAGATGAGAAAGAAAGAAATGAAATTGTGAACGAAATATTTGGCCCAAATGGTGTAGCATGCGCAGATACAAGTGCAATGTTTGATGAAAGAAATGAAAAGCTAAAAACGTCATTAAGGGAGAAGGGCCATGAAGACTTTATAGCATATTATGAACGTTATGTGCAGAGCAAAATCGCGGATTATTGTGTAAATGACCAGGATCAATTGTGGACAAACAACAACACCGAGTCAATTAACAATCGACTGAAAGTGGCAACAGACTGGAAGCCGAAAAAGACTGATGAACTTGTCCAACACTTACATGACACTGTAAGGGTTCAGCACGTAGATGTCAAACGTGCGTTGTATGGTACAGGCAATTATACTCTAAGTGCCAAATACGCTAGGTTTAGGTTAGTTGAGGGGGTGTGGCGCTCTAAAAGTGATAGCGAAAAAAAGACTTACCAGATGAAATTCCTGAATGCGACGTCAAAAGTGGAAGTTCCATCAAAAATTGTCTCATCAGATGGCACTTACACCATTGGAAAGACTCCGGCAGTGGCCAAAAAACCAGGACAGAAGACCCGTGCTAAGGCTACAAGAACATTTACACCAAGAAAGTGAAGTGTGAATAATGACAAGATACTGAAATAAAATAGAACAATGAACGTATTTCTAGTACTCAATTAAATAAATATTTCAGATTCTTCATTTCTGTGTCATCTTATACAGTTTCAAGAATCAATCTTGGTTTTCTTTTATAGTAATACTTTTATATCCTATTGCTATTTTATTGTTTTAATTTTGTATGTGTTGATAAATATATGATGCATTGAATTTTATTATTAAAAGTGATAAATATTTCCAGTTTTGTTCATAAAATCAGGGTTCATTTTACTCCAAAGTGATGAGCTTAATAGTTGTTGCTTGTATAGCAATAGAATTAATTAGAACAATGGACTTATTTCTTTCACTTAAATACGTACATATTTTAGATTCTGTCTGTTTATCATTCATTTCTGAATTTTATATCCTATTGCTATTGTATTGTTTTAATGTTGTTTGTGTTGATACATATATGATGCATTGAATTTTATTATTAAAAGTGATAAATATTTCAAGTTTTGTTAATAAAATCAGGGTTCATTTTACTCCAAAGTAATGAGCTAAATAGTTGTTGTGTTGTATACCAATATAATAAAATGGAACAATGGACTTATTTCTTCACTTAATTAAGTAATTATTTCTGATTATTATATCCTATTGCTATTTTATTGTTTTAATTTTGTATGTGTTTATACATATATGATGCATTGAATTTTATTATTAAAAGTGATAAATATTTCCAGTTTTGTCCGTAAAATCAGGGTTCATTTTACTCCAAAGTGATAAGCTAAATAGTTGTTGTGTTGTATAGCATCTTTTTGCAGGCTAGAATTCTTAAATACCTCCTTAGTGGTCATTTGGACCTCCTTAGTGGTTCTTTAGAGGTCCTTAGTGGTACTTAGCGGTCCTTAGTGGTCCTTAGCGGTCCTTAGCGGTCCTTAGTGGTCCTTAGTGGTATTTAGTAGGACCCACTTTATCGGAATACTACACCGAATGTTATCAGGTCATGTCGGTCATATACAACCGAGATTCAAGATATTTTGATTCAAAAACATTGAGACCGCAAAATTATAATAGCATACCAAATGTATTTTGCACTTGTGCATCGGAGAAAAAAATTCAACAGGGGGTTACAATTAAGGAAGTTAAAAATATAGTATGCGCAATTAATAAATCAATATACTTTAAAAAGGGTCTTGACGGTCTCAGGTCGTTTATGTTACGTAAAATAAAATGTATGTAAACTGATTGTCAGTCTCGTTACGCGTGATTTAACAACGTCGAAATCGTGAATGTGCACTACGACACTGTATTGAATGTTTTGTTGAGACATGTGTATCAATAAATATAAAATGAAGTCTGTATTTTGATGTGATGTGCTCAGTTGTTTTCTGTTACGTAAATTTAAATGTATGTCAACTGATTGTGTATGTGTGCTACGACACTGTATTGAATGTTTTGTTTAGTCATGTGCATTGTTCTTGTTATCTTATCACTTTAGAGCTATCCAAATATATGCAATATAAATAACTTTGTAGTTTGTTTTATTTCAAAGCGTCTCTAGCATTGTAACACCTCATTTTGACGATATACCTGAAGCAAAAGACAAAAGAAACAGTAATAAAGATAATATAATACTGCATTGAACCATATCCCATTCAGCTTCTAACAAGCTAAAGATAAATCGTTTAAAATCGCTGTATCTTTAAAAAAAACTAGGGCGAAACGACCCAGGAATTATGGCTAAACGACCCAGGGCAAACGGGAATAAGGGCAAAACGACTCAGGGGCGAACGGTAATTAGGGCGAAACGACCAGGATACTTCATAAAGAATTGGTCAAAAGGAATCACAAATTGATTTATAGATAAATAAATAAAATAAATGAATAAATTAAAATAATTTAATTAATTAATTATTTAATATAACCCGTTCCGTTCACACTTTTTGTTTGTTATACATATAATTTAACTATCAACAAATCTGTCTGTCTGTCTGTCTGTCTGTCTGTCTGTCTGTCTGTCTGTCTGTCTGTCTGTCTGTCTGTCTGTCTGTCTGTCTGTCTGTCTGTCTGTCTGCTGTCTGTCTGTCTGTCTGTCTGTCTGTCTGTCTGTCTGTCTGTCTGTCTGTCTGTCTGTCTGTCTGTCTGTCTGTCTGTCTGTCTGTCTGTCTGTCTGTCTGTCTGTCTGTCTGTCTGTCTGTCTGTCTGTCTGTCTGTCTGTCTGTCTGTCTGTCTGTCTGTCTGTCTGTCTGTCTGTCTGTCTGTCTGTCTGTCTGTCTGTCTGTCTGTCTGTCTGTCTGTCTGTCTGTCTGTCTGTCTGTCTGTCTGTTGTCTGTCTGTCTGTCTGGTCTGTCTGTCGTCTGTCTGTCTGTCTGTCTGTCTATCTATCTATACTGCTGAACTCCCCTCGCGGGTATTATTGGCAGATATGGACACTGTCGCGTCCGTTTCCTGAGAAGAACCAGCACTTGGTGTCTATGGAGGAGATAATGCGAACGCGTCCCGAGTAGGAATCGAACTCACGATCTCCCGATCGCTAGGCGGACACCTCATTCTCTACCACCACCGCGACCTTATATCCCTTGTGATGAATCTATTTTACATTTCAAATGTATGACAAGTAAGCAAGATTAACTTCAGTATATATTATATGCTATCTTAAAATGTTCTTAATTCGTTGAATAAACTAACTATTTATATTACTAGTATTTCATTTTTTTAATTAGTTCAAGATCTAAAAGCGCGTTAAATTTCATTATTTTAATAAATAATCGAGAGGATCAAGATGCCGTAGATACCTATTCATGTACTTTAAACAAACATTATACATGACCATACTTCGAGCAATCAGTATAGATAACTACCCTTTAAGCAATCAGTATGCATAAATATACATGTACTTATAACAATCAGTATACATAACGATACTTTAAACAAAAATTAGTTTAAATACAGTCTTAAGACTGCTCCTCAACCAACATCATCAGCATGGATTCCGCCGTCTTAGAATGTTTCGGCCCTTTACTTCCATGAACATTCTGATAGCGGTGGGCCCACAGTGGTGATCAGTCACTGTGTGTTGGTTGATTGCCTCCAGCTCTTCTCCTTTCGCCTCAGCCACAGCCAGCTTGATGCCCGTTCGGCTGCTTGGCTCAGTCTCTGGATAGCCACTCGTCTCTCCCTGCCAGTTGTTCCTAATGCTGTCATCAGCCTGTGCACGGACTGGGAACAGAATCCTCTAACGCCAACTTCCACGGGAAAAAGCCAAGTTCGTCAGCCTTGTTGCTTGCACAGATCCATCAGTTCTGTGTACTTAGCCTTCTTCCGCTCGTAAGCCTCTTCACATCTTGCCTCCCATGGTACTGTCAGCTCTATGGTGACGAGCTTCTTTCCTGTCTCTGACAGTATACATAACTATAATTTAAGCAACACGTATACACAACTATACGTTAAGCAACACGTATACACAACTATACTTTAAGCAACACGTGTACACAACTATACTTTAAGCAATCTGTATATTCAAGAAAACGATGCATTGAACTTTTTGAAATAATTACTTGTATTAAAGTTGCCCTTTTTCTTTCAAACGTTTATTTAATGATGCTGTGAAACAGCGAAAGGCATTTACACATTATTTTCTTGCTACATGTATATTGGTTCTTGCTTTATAGATCGCTCGTTATGCCATCAAACTAACATGAAATGATTATTGTCAAACATTTTTTTATAGAAGCTTTCGTTATGTTGATAATCGTTGCATCTGCTAATAATTTTAAAGTATCAAACAGTATATGTCGAGGTGATGATATTTTCAATGATATGAACATAGAGAAGACGTTTTGGATCACGAAATTAATTATGAATGAAATATTGAGTCATCGTAACAAATAGTAAAGAAATCAAAATGGCGATTTATTTTTAAATATTTGGACCATGTTCATCGCTATCCTGGATCGCCTGAACATGTTTGATTTTATTCTCGGTCGAGAGTTGAAGAGTCTGACCTTTTGGATTAAGGATTAAGGATGGATGTTCTTTGCTGATAAACAAACTGGAAATGATACACATAGGATGTGTTCAAGCCGGACAGGATACAAATAGGATGTGTTTTGTGAAATGAAATCGAAGCTAAATTATCATGTTATTGTATCCTGGCAAAAAGCCAAACAATATTGTATAAAAGCACAGCTTAATCTTTAGTGTATACTTGCGAACCAAATACAAGTAAGGATTTTTTTTTATAAAGGTAAGCGTTCTTTTAAATATAAATTTTTAGTTCATAATTATCATCATAATTTTTACCATTTTGGTCATCATGATCACGCTAATTAAGTAACAACATTCTTATTTCATGCTTTTTGATGCATCTGTTGCTGCAACTCTCGTTGGCATGTTCTATTTATGCGAGATGTTCCACACTGATTCTGCGCCCTCCGCAAAAACCAAGCAATCAGGGGAGATCTTCCGAGTTATATCCCGCATGGATGTCCAACTTTGAAGTTGACAGTGGTATTCAAACACACATTATTTAAGTTTCATTTTTGAATGTAATGCAAAAATCTATGGCCGAAAAAAAGTTTGTGATTTTAACTCACATAGGTCCGGAAATATTTATAAGCGAAACTCTGTAAGATTTCAGGAAGAGGCAAACTTTTTTTGATAAACAGTATCTGGTTTACCGGTAGTTTGAAACTTATGTGTTGTTTTAATTAAGATCTTTAATTAAAAATCGCCTTAAAGCTAAAACAAAAATCTCTAGCCGGAAATGAATTTCTTGAATTTTGTGATTTTAAATGAACTAGTACAGGAGATATTCTTAAGCGAAAATGTGTAAGATGTCATAACATAACATATTTTTTATTGATGTTATATTAAATTTGTTTGCCACAAAACAGCGGACATTTGGCTCAAAACAATTCACAATCCCAAAGTTGCATTTTTTCCACAATGGCCAGAAAAAGGGCCTGATATTGTTATTAAGTTGCAGTGCATACATTATTTTGTTCATACATTGCACTGCATAATGATATAGCTCACATGAAGCTCTGAATAAATAATATTGAAGTATTTAACAAAGCGTCGGGGATTATGGATTGCATATACTTTATATACTTCGATATAAAAGCTTCGCTGTTGCAAAATCAGTGTCAAATTCAACATTTGTTTTTTTTAAATAATGGGCGATTTGTCTTCAATATCATGTTTTTATTTATAAATTATTTCCAAGAAAGCATGGGAACATTTTGCACATTGTATTATATACATTATTTAAAAATCTGTAAATTCTAACCAATGACAATTGATTCTTCATTATTGAAGCAATTGTAAACACTCACATATCTTAATTGATTAAGATATTTGTAATATTTTATTATTTCATCTGAATTTTGAAGACATTTGAACATATACAAAAACACGCCATTGTTAATAAACACACGCACAAACATTGGCATACTCGCATACATATGTAAATTAAAAGAGCGATCATTTTATTGTCTTACATTGATGAATTTTTTTGGCTGGGGTAGAAAATAGTTCAGGAATGATCAGAGCAAATACTATTTTCATGATTTGCCCATTTTGATTTTTTATATTTTTATAATTTTGTGCACAATATTATATGTTATTAGTGTACTGTGTTTTCTTGCGACATAAGTAGACAAGTGTCTCTTTAATTGTGAGTGTGCTCGTTTCAATAGTGATTTTACATGTTTCATTTGTGAGTGCACGCGTTCCAAATGTGAGTGCACTCGTTTTAAATGAGAGTGCATTCGTCTCAATTGTGATTGTACTCGTTTTAATTGTTATTGTTCTCGTCTCAATTGGGAGCAGACAATTTCAATTGTGAGTGCAAACATTTCAATTGTGAGTGCACTCGTTTCTATTGTGAGTGTACTCGTTTCAATTGTGAGTTTACTCGTTTCAATTGTGAGTTTACTCGTTTCAATTGTGACTGCACTCGTTTCAATTGTGAGTGCATTCGTTTCAATTGTGAGTGTACTCGTTTCAATTGTGAGTTTACTCGTTTTAGACAAACCAGGCGTATGTCCTGAGCCTGACATTGGGTTATGCTGGGAAGCGTGCAGTTCCGATCATGACTGCCCGGGTGCACAGAAATGCTGTTACAATGGCTGCGGACATGACTGTCAACAACCAAACAATTGACAGCGTTTTCCGATTTTTGTAGATGTGACCCTTTTCTGCAATATAATGAATGTATGTAACGTTTCATTACTTAAGAAAATGTATGTATAAAGGACGATGTTCATATGTATATGTTGTAATTAACTGTCACTTCTTGCAGTTTCTGTTCGTTGCTGTTCGCTAACAATATGACAACAATAGAACCAACCCAAAAAGCTTAACATGCAAACATTTAATATAATTCAACAATTCACGACACATAAAATATAGTAAGAAATTAAATTTTGTAAAGCTACTGCAAAAAGCAAGTTTATTTATTTCGTGGCACTATTTACAGTTACCATATGATCGATGTGATCTACAGTGGAGGCAGTGTTCTTATCTTGTATAAATAAATAAATAAATAAATAAATAAATAAATAAATAAATAAATAAATAAATAAATAAATAAATAAATAAATAAATAAATAAATAAATAAATAAATGAATGAATGAATGAATGAATGAATGAATGAATGAATGAATGAATGAATAAATAAATAAATAAATAAATAAATAAATAAATAAATAAAAAATAAATAAATAAATAAATAAATAAATAAATAAATTAATTAATTAACTAATTAATAAATTAAATAATAAATAAATTAATAAATAAATAAATTAATTAATAAATAACAAATAAATAAATAAATAAGTAAATAAATAAATAAATAAATAAATAAATAAATAAATAAATAAATAAATAAATAAATAAATAAATAAATAAATAAATAAAAATAAATAAATAAATAAAAATAAATAAATAAATAAATAAATAAATAAATAAATAAATAAAAATAAATAAATAAATAAATAAATTGAATGCCATAGTCTAGCAAAATACTACAGAAAATATTTATGCACCGAGGGTTAAACATTTTTAGCAAAACTAAAGACATGCACAAACTGATAAAACCATGCTGGAAATATAAACTTGAAATGTATTTCTTATTGAAAAGTTTTTCTATATATATTCACATAATTTTTTGAACATATATAGTTTTAAAATGAATTATTACATGCTTGATAAAAGGAAGTAAAAATATACAATAGAATAGTAGTTAATGATATCCACCCGTTTTTATAAAAGCTAATCCATGTTTTTAGCTCTTTTATATGATTTTGAGTACATTTTGTTACCCTTTGAGCCTTGCAGGCAGTGAATTCCAATGCCTTGGTGATCATGTACGCGCATATGTCATGAACTTACTAAGAAAACTAAGTCAGTATGAGACATAAGCTGTCTGTGCGGAGCATTGATTTTGAACACGCTTCAGATGCAGACTCCCCAGTCCCCGGTGCCGTATTAAGCTTATATGAGCTCACAGTTCTCGTTACCCGTTTTTCTGTTCGCCACTTGTCGGTTGTGCAGTAATTTTTCATTCAAAATGACATTTCTTGCAATATATTTTTTTCTACACGAAACTGCAAGGAATTCACTATAGTTTTAATTTGTTCATGCTTCAGTGTTATTGTAACTTTAAGTTTGAAAATAAGTTTTTTTAAATAGAAAATGAGTCCGTAAACACCACCAATATCGTTTTAGTAAGAAACATCAAAATACAAATTAAGAAACAACAACACAAAAACAGGGTGCTAAAACGTATATTAGAAGTGCATATTAATTTTATTCTTTATTAAACATGTGGCAGACTCGTTTATTAAAGGTGTTACCATGAAATAAACATTATTACTTGTTGAATAAAAACATTACGACAAAATGTTTGTCTTATGAGGAATTTATTGTTGGTTTAAAAAATATTTATTTATTTATTCGTAAACACATGCAAGCAATATAATACAAACATATGTACTTTTGACAAAATATGCAGATCATTAAGGCGTTAAAGCACAATTTGACAGAATTGAGAAACAAGAAATACCCTTTTCAAGGATATTCGACGTATAACCTGACTTTGAAATAAAGGTAGAAATTTACTTTTCTAAGTAATAAAATTATTATTTTTTAAGTATTGCTGTGTTCTTTTTTAACTTAAAAGTCGCATATCCAACGCATGAAATGTATGTCATGAAGTGCACGTATATTTAGTAATAGTGTTCGTGGATACAAATTTTACTACGTGTGAGCACATCATTATTATGAATTTATTTCATCGTCACCGAATCATTTGATATTTGATAAAGACGCAATTTTCTTTCCACACATTCAAATAACACTGTTACATCCGTGTCATGCGAAATTGGTCTTATAGCACATGCGGCCAGCGTAGATCAAACCAAGCCTGCGCACTTGCATAGTCTGGTTAGGGGCTGCGCTTTCGGGTCCTACTAAACACTGCAAAAGACATGCAAAGACACGCAAAGACAGAAAAAGACATGCAAAGACACACAAATATAGACAAAGACATCCAAATACAGACAAAGACATGCAAAGACACGAAAGTCATGATCTGTTTGTTTTAATGCACTGTTCAAATCACCTAATGGAGAAATGTGCTTTAAAAAAAATTAAATGTAGGCGGCGAAATCTAAGCTCGCTTACGCTGTTATTTTCCGTTTTCTGGCATCCGTAATAGTTGTGCAAGTACAAAACAGGTTACGAACATATATTTTAATTATTCAAATGCTTTGTTTCGAAGGAAATTACAAGTCGCGTTTTGTATAGATTTCGCCCAGAGTATGTATTGGTTGTGCAACGAAGTACAAATATAATGCATAGGTTACTCAACGAAGTATTTGCATCCATTTCAGGACATAGCACATGTAGTTTGCAGTTACTGCTGACTGCCATTTTCCAGTGCTATCGCGTTATCGTACTGTCGTCATCGTATTATCATCGTATTCGTATTATCGTATTCGTATTATCACATTGTCGCCATCGTACTATCGCACTGTCGCCATCATATTGTCGCACATTCGTCATCGTATTATCGCATTGTCGCCATCGTACTATCGCACTATCGCATTGTCGGATTGTCGCCATCGTACTGTCGCACTGTCGCCATCGTATTGTCGCACTATCGTCATCGTATTATCACATTGTCGCCATCGCACTATCGCACTGTCGCCATCATATTGTCGCACATTCGTCATCGTATTATCGCATTGTCGCCATCGTACTATCGCACTATCGCATTGTCGGATTGTCGCCATCGTACTATCGCACTTAATTATATTTAAATTTTTTTTTGTTAGACGAACATTTTTTTTCATTTTATTTTTTATTACTAATGGACAATTTTGAGAGTTTGGGAAGGGGGTAGTAGCTAATGCCGAGTGCCTGTGACTATCCATACCAAACGGCCGTTACAGGTAAAATCATGTATACGAACATGAAATTCATCTGAAAATTAGTTGGCGAAACCGATTTTCAAGAGAATCGCTTTGATATATACAATGTAAAAATAAAAATCCGTATGAGATAAATAATGATCGAAGTTGCGAGATGGGATTTTCTTTTTCTTTGCATAAGCAGAGTTTCGAGATAAGCGAGTGGGAGATTACAAGAATCGACTGTTATTTGATAAAGAGTACCGTATGATAAAAACCTATCGTCGGTCTCTATCCAAAAGAACGTATAAGGGATTGTCACAAGCTGAAGATACGTCATTCTTATTGAGACCGACGACATTAGGCTCTCGAGTGTACGTTGAAGGGAAGGGTCAAGATATATACGTTTATACTTTGACATTTCACAACGTCTGCCTAGTTCAAATGTCGTCTTATAGATGAAATTTCAATTTCGATCGTTTGCTTTGGCCTAGTCATGAATTTAATTATATAATAATAATGTGCATTACCATGTCAACTGTGCTGTTCGTGTCATGTTGTGCCGTTGTTAAAACCTCCTCCTCCTCAAATGAAACATCCAGCCACTCAATGACTCTGTATTAAAAAAAACCCCAACACCTTTATGTCAAGAATATTTATCTTTAGCAGATTTACTCGAGTAACAGTTTTATCAAATTGCAGCTTGAAATATGGATATGTTCTTTTAGACATCATTACCGCTTGAAAATACTGTGGTAAATAAACACATTGCTGATGATGACGAATGTCTACGTTTGTCATAAGTTTTTCAAAGTACATCATCTGCTAATAGACGCAAAAGATACGTCTGCAGGGTCATAAGAGTTAAATACCATGATAATATATATATAGTTCCGCCCCCTTCACACCATTATGGAAGTCATAACATACACTACAAAGTACAGAAAATATAGATAAAGTAGAAGATGGTGCATAATAACGTCGTTACAGCAAAATCCCCCAACAAAGTATTCAATTTGCGACTTTCTCTTCTGACACGAACGTATTAATTCCAACACAACCTTATGACTTTCGCCTTTGAGAGATAATCAATACGTCTTCTGGGAGAAACGCATACACCCGAATATGACGTACCACGAGGATCTGAAGTCACGAATTCTTGCTTAGGAAGATATATGACTCGCTACGACAACGCTTTCGGGTATGACGTTCCATGAATCTAAAGTCACGAATTCTTGCTTAGGAAGATATAATAAAGTCACGAATTCTAGCTTAGGAAGATATAAATCTTCATAAGGAAGAATTCGTGACTTTAGATCCTCGTGGGACGTCATACCCGAAAGCGTTGTCGTAGCGAGGCATATACGTTTACTGTCAGACACATGATCATGCCTATGCCTATTAATACTATTCAGCCTTTATTTCTGATAACTGGGTCACCCTACACATTTCTAAACACACCAGTGGCTTAACGATACATAGATCAATATGGAAATTGTAAAATTGTGTCAATTAAATATAGTTGTAAACCTTATTTGCATTTGTTAAATTGAAATTGACTTCGGTTTGATAAATCCAAAACATGTTGGAACATAATTTGAAGTAACAGACCAATGAAATGTCATTGTGCTTAAATTCAGAGTTTTGTTATTAGAAACTTACCTTTTTTAAACCCAATATTTCCACCAATCTGTACCTCGATTGATACAATGTTTTGTAGTAAAACATATACCCGACGACGTAGAGAAACGGACTACTCTTTGACCTCGTCAGCCCCCAGTGCTACTGGAATTCGAATCAACGCAGTGGCAATATAATAGTGGTCAATGGATCCAGAGTCTGACGCGTTACCGTTTGCGTCACAGGAACATATTGATAATCATGAGGAGTACAAATATTTAACTGAAATCAGTAAAGATTCTGTCCATTTTTTTTCAACTTTCTTGTGTAAAATTTTGTTTTAGCACTGCGTCATTATTTTCTGTCAGTTCTACCATCAACTACATTGACTATTAAAAAGAAAAGACTTGAACTTCTTTATATCAAAAAAGTTTATAATACTCGGGATAATTTGAAAATTATAATGTAAACAAAGATTCTTACCACCTGAAACGGTCCCGGATTAAACTCGACGCCGGCCATAAAGAGGAGAATACCAATAAAGCCGAAAACGCCAACCACCCGAAGTATGTCTAGGTCCAAAATAGACCCAGACCTGGCCGTACATGACCATGATTACAACTTTGTGGTTACCGCGGAAACCATTTCAAACCATTAAAATGCATTATGTGACATGCCTCGTTGTTTTAAATGAATAGGACGCGAGCTATCGATTAAGGGGAGAAAGCTCATTTATTCTCATGGAAAAACGGGCTCTAAATATTGCTTGGTTATCGGCCGACTGTGAGTAAACGGCAGGACAGATTTCTTTAAAGTATTTTTTGAAAGGTTGTCCAATTGCCCATAAGAGGACCAAGGGATGCTTTGGATATTTTTTGCGGCCCGCGAACACAGGTCTATGATAAATTCTTGTTAATGACCTTGTTATGATTCCAATATCAGAGGCTTGGTTTTTTTTCATGGGTTTTTGTCAATTTTTCTCTCATTAAACATGATTTTATATATTTATTTGAATATATTGGGCTCCTGGGCCCATACACTATCCAGGGTACGTTACTTCCACCTGTGTGTCCACCATGTTTATAGCATCGAAGTGTACAGTGCGACGCTTTGTTTAATATACGGATTTTCCAAATCATTTTGCTGAGCCATTTTGGCATCAATGAAGTTAATAAATTGAAATAATTATCTGCCTCAACATGAACCAATTGTACTCAATGATAATATTTCTTTGCGAATATCATAGTGCCTAAAATTCATTTAATTGCCCCAATTTCTTATATAGATTTTATTCGTTGACATAAATTTTTCTTTTTTTCTTGAAATCTCAACATTGCTCTGTAAATTTTAGCCTCGGCGTGCCTCAGCGTGGCTACGACGCTGTTGCAATATCAAGCATTGTTCGTCTGACTGTGTCTGATGTCGAAACAAAAACGGATAATTTTGATCATATTGCTAAGGAATATATTAATAAAAATATAAAAAAGAGCATTTACGCCAAACAAAGTACACTTGCATGTAATTGTTTTCCGTGTGCATTCTATTAACAGTCTTTGTGTATCTTTGCATGTCTTTGCGTGTCTTTGCATGTCTTTGCGTGTCTTTGCATGTCTGTGTCTGTCTTTGCATGTCTTTGTCTGTCTATTGCAGTGTTTAGTAGGACAGGCGCTTTCCGCTATAAAAAACACGCATGGTTTCATGAAAGCTCCTGAGTTTCCTCCTCAGTATGTTTATCATGATAAGACTGTGTGGACACACAGGCTGGACCGGAGCTACGTTGGAACCATATTGCATAAGTCCCATTTTCGCATGACGCGAATCTTAAAAATCTCACTGAGTCTTAAAGCTGGACCATCAAACCACGATACTTTCCGATAGTAAATTGAAGTCAAACTGTGCTATTTATGCTCGATTGGCCATGGGCCATTCTCTTAAGTATACTTAAATGTACCTCGGTTCGAAAAATATACTAAAACTTACCCGACCCATATTAGACTGTACCCGAGTTTTATTTCCGCCCCAAATCCGATGTCTCAAAACATAACGAAACTAAATTCTCTTTGAACTAAACCTGCCTCAACGTGCTTTTATGAGTATAAGTTTCGTTAATAAACAGGCCATTTTACTGAATATTGACATAAATATGAATATCTTTATCATTTTTGTATAGGGATAACGCAAAACAAAGAGCCGACAACTACATACTTAACGTAAGTATTCCCGGGCGTTTTAGTATATTTTTCGTACCTGGGGTAAATATACTTAAGAGTACCCGGGGTACTTTTAAGTAGTACCCGAGCCGGCAATGACCAATCGAGCGTTATATTTAGCAAACTGGCAAATGTTGATAGCCTTTTCTGGATTGCAGGAAAGATTTTCAAACCGACCGACCGCGTACGTCACACATGTGTGGCTAGATTATTAAACGATTTCCCTTCTATTGTGGACACTATATACTATTTCGGTAGTTTTGTCTCACAATACAAGACAAATGGAATTTACCGATAGGTTTTCATCCATTTATTTCCCAAAATTTGTGTTATTTGATATTTTGAAAGCACTATGTGTTATCAACATAAGGCGTTTATTAATAGTACATTTCGTGTTCCCCTTACGATTTACTGACCCAGCACTGACCCTGAATGTCTTGGGGATGGAATTTATCGGTAATGCGTAATTGTAACTGGGCCATAATAAACATGCAGAGAGTAGTCCGCATTTCCTTACACTGATTAATGTTACATTCTATATTACCAAGACGCGGTGATGTTGCTAATGTTCCGGGGGATTATGCTGAAATCAGCCTTTGAAATGAATGAAGTGTATTCATTCGGGTCTGCTGGTGTTATGTAAAGGTCATTTCTGATGTGCATATGCGTATTTTAAAGAGTTGGTTGAGATTGAAAGAATGAATTTATGGTATATGCTTTACTATGGGTTGACTCATATATTTGTTTACGGTCTTGCAACTTTACATCTTATTGTTTACGATTTTACTCCCAATCCTTATATTGTTTACGGTCTTTAAACTATTTCTCTTATTGTTTACGCTCTTACAACTATTCCTCTTATTTGTTACGGTCTTACAACTATTTCTCTTATTGTTTACAGTCTTACAACTATTTATTTTATTGTTTACGGTCTGACAACTATTTATTTTATTATTCATGGTCTTACAACTATTTCTCTAATTGTTTACGGTCTGACAGCTATTTGTCACATTGTTTACGGTCTTACAACTATTTCTCTAATAGTTTATGGTCTTACAACTTTTTCTTTTATTTCTCACGTCTTACAACTATTTATTTTATTGTTTACGGTCTTACAACTATTTCTCTTATTGTTTACGGTCTTACAACTATTTCTTTATTGTTTACGGTCTTACAACTATTTATCTTATGTTTACGGTCTTACAACTATTTCTTTAATTGTTTAAGGTCTTCAGCTATTTATTTTATTGTTTACGGTCTTACAAATGTTTATCTTAGTTTTCACGGTCTTACGCCTAATTTTCATTGTTTACGGTCTTAGAACTATTTCTCTCATTGTTTGAGGTCTTACATCGTTTTCTTTTATTGTTTACCGTCTTACAACTATTTTTTTTATTGTTTACGGTCTTACAACTTTTTCTTTTATTATTTACCGTCTTACAACTATTCTTTTATTGCTTACGGTCTTAAAACTATTTGTTTGATTGTTTACGGTCTAACAACTTTTTCTTTTATTGTTCACGGTCTTAAAAGTATTTGTTTTATTATTTACGGTCTAACAACCTTGTGTTTTATTGTTTACGGTCTAACAACTTTTTCTTTTATTGTTTACGGTCTTACAACTATTTTTTTATATGTTTACGGTCATACAACTGTTTCTCTCACTTTCTACGGTCTGACAACTATTTGTCTTATTGTTTACGGTCTTACAACTTTTTCTTTTATTGTTTACGGTCTTACAACTATTGGTTTATTGTTTACGGTCTTACAACTATTTGTCTTATTGTTTACAGTCTTACAACTATTTCTCTTATTGTTTACGGTCTTACAACTATTTCTTTTATTGTTTACGGTCTTAAAACTATTTCTTTCATTGTTTACGGTCTTACAACTATTGATTTTATTGTTTACAATTTTACAACTCTTCCGCTTATCTGCGTCTCTTTGTGGGAAAAATAGAACTTGTCAGTGAGTAACGATTTTGTCAACGTCAATGCAAAAAATACCACCAACAACAGAAGCAATACTGATAAAATGATATAATTGGAGCTTATATTTCTCAGTGTTTGAATAGAAAGTACCGGTATATTATCAGAACTATGAAAACACGTGTATATGTCCATGTAATAAATAGTGTACAATACACGTTAAAATTTTAGATCTTCTTACACAGCAATGTAATAATACAATCAATACTCACTGATGTGAATTCATTTTATGCATGCTTTAACTCATTATTGCTGGTTGTTTATGTTTGGCATGAGAAGTGATACACATGCCGTAATCATGGATTCACAGAAATTAATTAGTGAACAAATTAGTGAAAGCAAGCAATATGTTTATGATAGTATAATATAATGTTACGATAGTATTGAATACAAGATAAAGTAGATACGGTTTTTCATGCGAGGCTAAGACCATGAAAAGATCTACCTCGGATATTAGTTCAACTGTTACTTAATAATTATTGTTTATTCATAAACGAAGTTTGTACCTCGTACACATTAATTTGACATAGTGAAGTATATATGACAACAGTAATTATCGCCCTAAAGGGTAATTATTCCTCAATATAACAATGTAAGGCTCATTGTCTATATAAATAGATGTATATAAACCTATGAATAATATATAATAATATGATATATTAATGCCGAAACGCAATATCAATTAAACAATAGTTTTATTAATAAACACCTGTTTTTGTGAATACAAGGACTTAACGTTATTTATATAGGTGTCTGATTGCTTTAACTTTCTCTGGATGCGCTTGCGTAATACAATATGTTGAAGCTCACAGCAAGATTTTGTTGACATATAATATCGGCAATACACAATATAAGACTAAATCAACGCTCTGAAGGCACTGCAGTTGTTCGCTCTTTGAACGTATTTAACATTACTTACAATGAAAGGACATGAAGTTAGACTTTTTAACGTAGGCCATTCGAACGGCCACGAAAAATGCAAACACCAATGTAATTTACTTTTACATTTCTACAGTGGTGAGATTTTGAAACAAACTTCAAGGAAGAAAATGACATTGATTTGCAATGTCTCATAATTTTATACGGGATTGACACAAACTCCACTTGTGATTACAAAGATGAGAAAAAGAAATTCAACGTATATCTAAGTTGGCGCTAAGGAAAAAACTGTGAGTCTAACAAAGAATGAATCACAGCATAATTCTAATAATAAATGTATTGGTATCAAATAGCATTGCATTAAATTCTCAATCAAACCACATTAAAAAATATTTAATATTTCGCGTGAAATTAAATACTTTAGTATTAGTATATTTCCATTTCATTTTTATTCATTTTCATGTACTGACATTGACGTGTAACTCATCTACTCTCCCACCCGTCACCAATATTTTTATGAACGAACCTTCTACTGCAATGTTTAAGTCATAAATTAACGTATTTTTTCTATAGTTTCAATGAGCATTTAGTCCGATTTAAATTTTCATAAAATACAACATGTACTGAATTGCACGTCTATATTTAGTTACAGCACCTGGTCTGTTGCAACACGCACGATTTTCATACGGGGAACTTGACAGACGACAGCAACAATTGCGCACTCTTATAAAAACACGTTTTTTTAGATGCGTACGAAGGGATTTTAATAAGCAAATATTAACACATGGCTATAGAAAAGCGAAAAACACATGTACTGAACTTAAATTACTACCGCGTAGATTCTTTAAAGTTTGTTGTTTCCACAATTTACTCACCATAAGAATTCATTTGCTCACCATTTGCTTTTAACTTTTCATAAGTAACTATTGTTTACAGTTTAAAGGTATTTGGATGATGCCCTACATTGTCTTTAATGCACTGTATTAATTACCGTTTTTTATTACGTAAATGGTAATTCTTTAATTATTTGCTAAACAATCTGCAATAAACGCTTACTGCATTGACCGACGTACCCAAAAATAATAGTCGCCAGTTAACCCCACCCTCATAAGCATTATCAGAACCGATTGGACGGCGAAAATTACAGTTCGGCGATAGAAAGTAACATGAGAATTTCTCGTGGCGTATCTTCGTCAGCGCATATGACTATGTTATGTGGCTTGAATATTCGATAAGCTCGTAATGCTGTCTCTTATCAGTGGATTATCTATTAACACATGGGGAGTTAACGGCGATTACAAAAACGTACATAGTGCTCCTTTAAAGTGTGTGTGTGTGTGTGTGTGTGTGTGTGTGAGTGTGTGTGCGCGCGGGTGCGTGCGTGTGTGCGTGCGTGTGTGTGTTAAATTTTAATGCAAAAAGGAACATCATAGAGTTATTCACGCTGTTATTTCATACAATCAAAATTAAACTAAGTTTACACATACTTACATCCAGATTATTCCAAAGCCAATTTGTTGCGAGAATGTTTTTAGTTAACTTTTAACACTTGGTTACATTATGCTCAATGTAACAACAGATTGTCCGGATGGCTACATAATGATCTAGTATAATTTTACCTACTATGATAACAGCGTCAATCGACAAAAAAATAACTAAATTATTTATGACTTTAAAAAAAATATATATTTACGTAGCTCATAGTGCCACAATGCCGCGCCATAAATGTGTCGTGTTAGGCGACCGCCTAGTTCGCTTAGTGGTCAAACCGGGCCTGTTTATATCTTGACTTTGCTTGCTAATTTTCTTAGCGGGGGCTGTAATTCTGTGGTACCGCGTATATAATTTCGTAACGAGTAAAGTCGAAATATATAACGAATATAATTAACAAAAGTAATAAATGATATAAAACGGCGAAAAATACGTGACTCGGCATGGGCGTAGCCATCTTGCCTATTTCGTGATTACAACATCTTATATAAGAACCAGTATATTGTTTTGATTTTGACCAAAGTATCTTTGTTTTACGCACATAATAGGGACCGTTTGGGTTGATAAAAAATGTACTCAGTATGGCAATATCTCACGATGTTCATTACTTTTTTTAAACTTTGAAACTTATGTCGCACATGACTATAAACAAATACAAAGAAAGATAACTTCTAAGATAAGTTCCGTTGCTTTATTTTGCACCAACAAGTGATTATCTGTACGAAGTAAAGGGTCATGACAGGTCCTAAGTCCAAATACATAACATCTTCATCAGATGTATAAATCAGAAATCATAACTATGCACAAGCTCATCAGCAGATTTTCACTGTGAGAAAGGATATACGTCATTTTGATACTTGAGGCGATGTTACATTCCCAGATCGGTGTAGTTGTTTCATACATCGTTCTACCAAGGGATGGCAATATTTCATACCCGGTCGAGGATATGTTGTCAGTTGTAACTGAACATATCCGGTAGAGTTCGGTGTGGTTATTACAGAGTTCGCCTTGGCACGAAATCGCAGTCAGTAGTTCCGGTCCATTGGTGTCGCAGTAATCCATCGGCGTTAAGCTGCATGACCGGTAGAAGTAGATAACAGTCCCCGATTCTAAATGAGAGTCGACACAAAGTAATACATTGATGCATTGAGCCTTCATACGTATTGTTATTGTTACCGCTTTGTCGCAAGAGCTTTAACATTCGTATTACCAGATCCGCTAAATCTTACGCCAAACATGATTGAACTGACCAATTTATTGCCCAATACGCAACATACGTATACTTATTAATAAGTCAAACGTACTTATCTTTAGAAGTAAGTCAACATATCTTTTAACCAGGTTATTGATGTTTTTATAGACCTTTTACATACGTTCTCTCGGAACAATTGAAAGAAGTACAGTTCCGTATGTTTTCTGAGCTATTTGAGATATCTCATACTCACCGGTATCAAATTTTGCCTGAGTGATGCAGTAGCTGGTTTCGTTACACGGGAATGTCGGTCGGATTGTTTCCGGGTTGGTAATACACTCCTCCTTGTTCCATTCTGCTTTGTTGTACCGATCAAAGGAGCACTGGTAGCAGTGGAAACCTAGAATACAATGAAACGGATTATTAAGTATATTGACGTTAAAGCAAGATAATTGATAGGTCAACGAGAATTGTGAGAACATATTTAGCCATTAATAAAGCTGCCCTGATTAAAGACAACATTTATAATTTGGAAGGACCCCACATGTTTTTGAGAAATCACATGAGCGGCATGGGTATGAACCACAAGTGATACGTCTATTGGGAGTAAACCTTACATCGCTACATGTTATCGGTAGATGCGCCGGCGCGGTATCAAGACTTAGATTTTAACCCATGTATGCCTAGTGGCTCTCCCATCCTTCTTAATTGGATCAATTTATTAAAAAATTAGGGTTGTCTAGTATATTTATTTCTAAATTTAGAATATTTCTTACATTAATTCCTTTAAGCAAACAGCGCAGACCCTGATGAAACGCCGCATCATGCGGCGTCTCATCTGGGTAAGCGCTGTTTGTCAAGGCCTTTTTTTTCTAGACGCTAGGCATAAATGGGTTAAGTGAGCGAGGAGGATGTATTATAAAAATTAGAAAATGATGAATATACTTCTAGAACCTGAACGATACGTATATTCTAAACATTTCACAAAAATAAGGTCTGCTCAGCCATGTTCTTAAATTGCGAGCAAGATAACCTCACAAGACATTCAATATACTGAACTGTAAGCAAAATTAGAAGAACGGTAATATGTTTACTTCGCGTAATTGCTGTTTCTTTTAACTTCTAAAAAGGTACGTTAACAAGGATAAACTGTACATTTGAAAGATTAAATGTGTTGTGAATAGGGCTGCAACGGGTACCCGAAATATCCGATGATATCGGATCCTACCTCAGATTCGCGGGTACGGATCCACCCCTGGAAATTTCGGTTCCGAATATTTATTTTTATAGTTGTATGTAACCTAGCGCTGTTTTCACGAGTATTGTTTTTATACAGACTGGTTTCATTTAAAAGATAAAGGGGGCACACTACAGTTTTTCACAAATCGGCTACTGGTCATGTAACCCCAAACCGGAACTCCTGTTTTCAGGGTTACATGCAGTCAGTTTGATACTAAGCACACATTGTTCAGTGCATGCTGCCTAGGATTTGTCAAAAACATTGCAAATGGTTGATGTTGGTATCAACTTGAAGGTATATTTGTAAGCAATAAGAAAAAAAGCCATTTTTGTGCTCTACTTTTTGTGTTGATGGTTCCCGGCTTTGAAAGTAGGTCATACTATTTGAGCCCAAAATGGTCGTCTGCACAGCTGTCAAAATCGGTATGCCTATTCTAAGGTAAATATTTTGAGTTAACGCGTATAGAATTTAATGACATGCATTTGTTTTTAAAGATTATGCATTTATCTTTCCAATGATGTATGATGATATAGTGGGTATGCGCTTGATCATGGTAAAAATTGATATCGAACTACAACTATTTTATATGTAATATAGAAGGAAATTAATTGCGCATGCGTAACCTTTAAGCACATCCGTCATTATTTGTCGTCTGCTAAAAAATACAAAATGGAGGCATATAAGCAGGCTGTTTTAGAAAAAATATATGGCAGATGTCATTTGGACCCAGTTAAAGGGTGTATTATGTGGGATGGGTGCTCCAGTAAACATAGGGGGGTTATATATGGGAAAATCAAAGCAAAATGTCCACCCGAGCACTCATCCAAGACCCACTATGTACATCGCATAGTTTTTCAGTTTCACTTTGGCATTAATTTGGATCCCTCTCAGCATTTATCCCATTTATGTCATAAAACCTTGTGTTGCAGTCCCCATCATTTAGTTATAGAACCGGTTTCGGTCAATAATGCTCGAAAAGTTTGCGCTCAAAGCGGCAGATGCACAGGTCATGTTGACCACCCTGCCTGCCTTGTCTAAAAGTTAGCCATTTTTTGTCTTTGCAAACTAAACTAATCCTATTTAACATCATTTGTTTTTTGTAATCATGTGTTTAATTGATTTAATCATACAAAATTGGCCTAAAATAACTTTTTTTATATGCATTGATTCATAAAAACACAAGGCAGCAAACGACAACATAAGTAACTCGTCGGCTTGTTAAATAACATGTCCGATGAAATAACTGCTTAATATGTGGCCGACGTATTAAATTATACGTAATTGTGGTCTTGTAACTGTCCGACACCTCTAATACCATGTACAGTGTCAGTGAGACCTTTATTGTAATGCAAGCGTTCATGTAAATGGTAACGGCGCTGTCGTGCCGCATACCTAGTAATTTTGCGTTTTTGGATAACATCATTGTTTGGCCTTTTTGATATGGCATCGGTCTTCCTTATTTGACGTATGACCGAAGAACCTTTTGTAAGAGTTGCCCCCAGTGATTTGGTTTTTATCAGCACTGATACTGCATACCCATTGTTAAGTTTAAGAACCTGGCCATGAATCCTTCCCGCAAAGTTCCTAGGGTTAGTGATCATTTTTGGGTTTACAGCTTGGTAGGATCGATTCACGGCCTCACACTTTTGCGTAGATGTCAATAATTTTGTTTTATCAAGGGCTATGGGAGACAGCATGATGTCCATGCATTTTAAAAGCAACACCTTGTCACCCTCAGTCATTCTTAGTTTTACGGTCATGGGCATATAGTTTTTGGCCTGTCTATAGTTACCGCAGCAAACTAAGCTAGATGCTTTGCAGGGCTCACCACAATACCCGCCAAAGCAAGCAACAATTGCATCGGCTACCTTTGGCATACATTGTTTAATTTTGTTTAGGTCACCGTTATAAGATTTGTGGGCCATATTCAACTCTGCTATACACCGGTGTTTAATTGACAGAGCAAAGCGATTCTTTAGGTTTGTGTTTGACGACCCTTTGAACATATTTGAACTAAAGTTGGCTGCGTACACAGCACGCTTCAGTGAATTTCCCAAGTGCCTTATATCTTTAAAGTGTAGAATTGTGTGTTCACTTGCTTTGCTCACCCCTGCATGACTCCTGGAGTCACCATCACCAGTATAACCAGTAACTTGAACCTCATTTGATATGTTACGGGCCACAATTTCAGACCATCTACCTTCGTCACCTATTGGATCTGACTCGGACATGTTTGCCGAGCAATGACCCTTATGATTAGGGCAAACAACATTGTTCCCCTTGTTTCGCAATCTAGCTCCTATCGTGCAAAGTTTATTGGCAATGTGTACCCCTATTATTTTCTTGTTTTTAGTGTTATTTTCACAAAATGTAGTTGTCGCAATGGACCCCGCCTGAAATGGGGTTGAATCGGAATTGAACATAGGGTTATTGTAGCAAGAGTCACCCTCCACATTTACAGTTTTGGCATTTTTTTGACCTATTATGGCATTTTCTTTTACAAGAGTGACTCTTTGCTCATGCATGTCCCTAATATTGACATTTTTTATCTTTTCATTTACTTTATTACTTAATCTTTGCATGGCGCCTAGGTTTGGGGCTATGATGTTTGCATTATTAAAAATTCTGCGTACACCTGTATTGCTAATTGGTGTAGTACACAGACCAAGCTGAAGGCCAATATTTACCTTTGCAGCACGCCTACCCGGACCTTTTTTATTCTCAACCTCCTCATACAGATTGTGATAATCGCTCATGTATGAACACTTTGTACATTTTAGCCGCTCACGCCAACCCATACCCCACCTAACTGAGTTAGCGGCATCGAAATTCAGATCCCCGTCACAGTTCGGCTTATCATGTCTATGTTTTTTTAAGGAAGAATTAAAAAGAGCCTGGACCTTAGCCTGAACCATCAACTTATTGGTATACAAGTCTGGATGAAGTGACTCGTCACCACAGCCACTATACTCGTCAACTACATTAGACGCGTTCGGTCGGGGTCGCAAGGCTGACACTGTTGTGTCCGTACCATCAGTATCTTTAAAGGTTAGTACATTGTTATTGATGTGAACTCTACTATCAAAGGCTTCCTTTTCCAACCTGACATACTTATTCTTAGCAACAGTAGGAAAAACCACAGTTTGACTCTTTGTAGGACTGACATTCCCCTTTTTGAACCAAATTTTCCGTAAATGAGCTCGTCGCTTAGACAGCCCCATAGCTAATGACTCTATTACTTAATAAAACAACCTACACAGTTTACAGTGTGAGAAAAATATACAAGACTTACACTAAATAATCCTATATTTGATCAAAATGCATATAAGAACCTTTTATTTTCACAGATTGCACTGCAGAGAGTACCTGAGACAGTCTGGGGAGTACTGAACACTGGCCCAGAAGGATTTCACACCTGCCCTGCAGACTCTAGTGTCACATTAGACTGTGTATTTACACCCGGTATTGACACTTTGGGGTCAGATTTGTGTCTGTATGTGCGAGAAGTGAATGTCTGTTAATGCATATGTAAAAAAAAACTTTTCTGGGGACAAATGACATCTGAAATGCTACTTAAATCTTCTTATCACCCCCAAAAATGCGGAAAAAAAATGCTCGAAAGAGCCTAAATTACCATTTTGTTCAATTTAGAATACCGCTGAAGAGTGTTGTTAACTCTGTTCTCATTTTTGCTACCTTCTATGCCTTAAGAAACTCAAAGCCATGCTTATTTTTGGATTAAAACTATGTTTTCAACATGAACCCAAAAAGTTTTTTCTGCTCTTAGTTTTCAACTCAAAATGCATTTGCATGTGTTATTTCCAATGCCTTGTTTTTCCAATAAATCCTCACTTGAGCTTGACAGTACTTAATATTTTTTCTGAATATACATCATGCTTATTAAAAAATATTGTTTTATTAATATCTGAAAAGGTTGGGTTCTCTTAAAGGTCATGTAACCCCAAACCGGAACTCCTGTTTTCAGGGTTACATGCAGTCAGTTTGATACTAAGCACACATTGTTCAGTGCATGCTGCCTAGGATTTGTCAAAAACATTGCAAATGGTTGATGTTGGTATCAACTTGAAGGTATATTTGTAAGCAATAAGAAAAAAAGCCATTTTTGTGCTCTACTTTTTGTGTTGATGGTTCCCGGCTTTGAAAGTAGGTCATACTATTTGAGCCCAAAATGGTCGTCTGCACAGCTGTCAAAATCGGTATGCCTATTCTAAGGTAAATATTTTGAGTTAACGCGTATAGAATTTAATGACATGCATTTGTTTTTAAAGATTATGCATTTATCTTTCCAATGATGTATGATGATATAGTGGGTATGCGCTTGATCATGGTAAAAATTGATATCGAACTACAACTATTTTATATGTAATATAGAAGGAAATTAATTGCGCATGCGTAACCTACTGGCTGCCGGGCAATCTCCACGCAGAGTTGTCGTTCCTTGCTCTCACATACAACTCTGCGAAAGGCTCAGCCCTCCATTTTGTCTATAAAATAGATAAAACCGAACAAACGCATTCAACGTATATTTGATTGGATATTTAAGATCGCATGCATTAAATTAAGAACTATGACTTTTAAATGTACGATAAATCGTGCAAAAACTTGCGAGTTTTAATGCAACTCTTTGGAACTAATTTATTGCCCATTTACGCAGATGGAATTATTCCACGCACTTCACAAATGTAAACAATTGAACATATTTTTTTTAGTGACGTTAGGAATTGGGTCGACGTGTGTATGTATGTTGGTTTCTTAACATAAAAAAACCATATCAATTTTATAATAATGAATTAAGACTGATATAAGATATCATGGTATGAGATGGTTTTCTTAATTGCAGTGAATGCAATGTAACCGTCGTGCAAGAGATTGTTTAGTATTCTGTAACCTCAATGATGAACGCTTGGAATGATCATGACATAAATGAGACGCTTTCATAACAAAAGTCCGTTCTGAGCCCAACACAGAGGTGAATGTAATGTAACCGTCGTGCAAGAGATTGGCTGCCGGGGTGCGGGCACTGTCCGTCCTCACAGCTAACACAACGTCTCCACCTGAAATCATACAAAACATATTTTCAGTATTGTTGGGGGTATGACTTCCAAAAAATACATGGATAGCCATGGTGCACCCACTTGCTGTATATTTTTATCATGGAAAATCAGCCAATTTAGGGGTCTGAATGTCACCTGTTTTCGAGGCCATTTCTGTGATTTTCAACACAAATTTACCACTAAACTGCAAATGCCAGTTCATTAAACACTTTCTGTTTTACTTCATCACTAACCAGATATTTGACCGACACCGAAGAATCCTAGGGTCATCCACGCTGTTTTTTTGCAGAAATTCAGTTGAGTGGAGGCACCTTTAAAATTCATGCAAAATTAGCCTTCGGAGCTAGAAACCAGCAAGTACGTATTTCATGACCTTGACTGCCCAGCAGACACACTGGCTAGGCACTGGACACATTTTCGAATTCACTAAGCATGCATTTCAAACCACCACCACTTAAATCTGATACTTTAAACTTGTAAAACACTATTATTGCTGCTCAGTTTTATTGTATCCCTATTTATTAGAAATTTCTCCCTGCCAATTCGACACTAAGGCTCAAAACTGTATAGTGCTACCAAAAGAAACGTATAATAGTCGATATTTATTGACGTGTGACAGTCAAATAGCAGATCATTCGAGATCCTTCGGTTTTTATTGTATAAGATTGTCATTTGCGACAAGGTTACAATATACTAAATAGTTTCCCTACATAATTCAATGTAAAAGCGACATCTTTAAGCGAAAATAAATGCAACATGTTGCACATAGAGACCCCCATACCCATACCTTTTCTTAAAGGCCATTCTACGCGGAGTCGATTTGTGCAAAGATATGTCATGTACGAACCAAGAATGAACTTGTCAAAAGTCAAAATCGACTGTTTTTGCAACTTTTTTTCCGGCCGTTGTATAGTGGAATGTAACCATTTTCAGTGCAATGTTTTACTTAAGTCTCTAAGTTTAGCACATTTCAGGGATTTAGTAGTGAGCACATATTCATGTCCTACTACTTTCTCCAAAAGATAAAGCCAGAACAATAGTTTAAATTGTACAACATGCCTTCGAATCAACTATGATATTTTTTAGAGAGTACAGCACTACATGAAACGTTTATTTAGTATATTGTAACCACAAAGAAAAACTAATTCGAAATCATGGAGGATTTACACATTACAAATGCAATTCATAATGGCAATAAGTAAGTTTTCAATCCTTATTGTCTTTCTGAGTTGTATTAAAAACAACGGTAGTGGATCCAGTGTGTCTGGAATGTTATTCAGGTAAATTGTGCACAATTTCGCGACCTGTCCAATAGTTGCAATAACTCAACTCTACGCTTTATAGCCCTATGGGCTGCTTAAAGTTACAGTTATCAGCGAGAAAAGTGTGTTGAAACATCGTCGTGTTTTTATAGGGTGCATGCAAAGGATAACATCCGTAGGTTGCCATTCAGGTAAATTTAACATGTTTATGAAGTTTATTCATTATTTTCCTCAATTTGTCTCGAACGACGTCTGTTTAGTGAAGCGCACGGATTCACTGCGCTGAACTGCACCCATGTTTATGAAGGGGTGCATATGGACTCCCAGAGCCGCCATAGCAAAAATTATCAAAGACTTTGGGAGTCCGTTTATATGGACGACATGTCCAATTGAGTTCCTGCATCATATTAATTGTAATGTCTTGAAATCATCACCTACTAAGTTTAAATGCTATCTTGTGATGCAAGGAACCTCAGTGCCCAGTGAGAGAATCTTCTGCACAGCAGGAGATCTCGCCAGTGCTCATAGGGCTTGCCTGGACCCGGACAATGTTGAAATGCTATTTTTGTGAAAACAAACATCAAACTGTATGAACAGTGAAAAGCATATGTTAGCAAACAAACAAACTATTAAGTGAATAATTGTTAAGGTTTCGTTTTATTTTGACATTGCTACAATGTTAAACGAGAACTTTGTTATGTTTTTTTTGTTAATAAATGTTTAATGTTTTTTTAGTCAAATTATACTTCTAAAACCATTGATTTCTTTAATTTAGACAGAAACTTCTAATTTTCACTTATATGAGGGATCCGGGTCCGAAAAACTGTAAGAAACCATATTTGGATTCGGATTCGGATCCGAACAAATTTTTTGGATTCGTTGCAGCCCTAGTTGTGAACATTACAATTATTAGCCTCGTACGTGATTTAACCCATTTTTGCATAAAGTCTAGAAAAAAGGCATTGGCAAACAGCGTAGACCCAGATAGGACGCCGCATGATGCGGCGTCTCATCTGGGTCTGCGCTGTTTGCATATAGGAATTGCTGTAAGAAATATTGTAAATATAGAAATAAATTTACTAGACATGCCTAATTTTGGAAATAAATTGATCCAATTTAGAAGGATGGGAGAGTCAACTAGGCATAAATGGGTAAAGTTTTTCTTAATCGGTGTCATACGATGCGCACATCAGCCGCAGAATGTCGTGTTTTCCAAAAGAGCTCAAACTATCTTTCAAATGCAAAACATTTCCTTGCAGGACGTATACTTTTATTTCAAATAAAGCGATTGTATCCCGCATATCACAGTTGCTTGAAACCAAATTATTTAAATATTATTTAAATATAAATTATTTAAATATTTCAACAATTAACCCTACGTTCCCTACAACCAAATTTGGAAATGGATTGCATATAGTGGGACTGTTTATAAGAGCATTGTGGTTTAATTTGAAATGTATTACTGTGTTGTGAATGGATGTGTAGTTGCAAGATAATAGCCCATTATTGCTAATATCTGTGCTAAATAACAAGAATAATCGTCCAAATCGCATAAAGACGATAACTCAGAGTGATTTTGCGAGCTAAGAATTATAGTGAACAATACAAACACAGACAACGTAGTTAATAGGGTGAAGGAAAACTACTTACAGTTGATTGTAGTAAATCGACACTTTACAACATACATTTGTATTAAGCGTTTAACGGCAGGCTTCTCCAAGTTTTTACTAGTTGGATAACAACGTAGTGATTGAAAATGTATGCCGTTCCAAGGAATTTGAATATGGATGTGCTATATGCCGTGAGCACAGTACAATACAACTATTTTAAATATTCGTTTCTTAAACACAGACTAGCAGACAGACGTACAGACGCGCGGACGGACAGACCAACCAACCGACCAACCGACTAAAACAGACAGACAGACAGACAGACAGACAGACAGACAGACAGACAGACAGACAGACAGACAGACAGACAGACAGACAGACAGACAGACAGACAGACAGACAGACAGACAGACAGACAGAAAGACAGACAGAAAGACAGACAGACAGACAGACAGACAGACAGACAGACAGACAGACAGACAGACAGACAGACAGACAGACAGACAGACAAAGACAGACAGGCAGGCAGGCAGGCAGGCAGGCAGAAAGGCAGGCAGGCAGGCAGAAAGGCAGGCAGGCAGGCAGGCAGGCAGGCAGGCCGACCGACCGACCGACCGACCGACCGACCGACCGACCGACCGACCGACACACAGACAGACAGACAGACATTTTTATTGACGTTAAGTTTACATTTCTTGTCATTTGCAAACAGTTCTAAACTTTTAGTAAATGTTAGTACAAGTAAGTATCATATTGATCGTGTAAGGATTATCATACATATATACTAGTACACGAATTTACATATAAAAAATATGTAAAATCCATGAACTATTGAAACGTTATATTAGACGAATTAATATGCAAACAAAAATATTTGATGGCGATAAATCAGTTAATATTTGAACAACTGTATCGCGGAATAGTTAAATCTGAACATGCGTTAATGCTCTACACGAACAATTTGAATATTCAATTGTACAATATGAATAATTTAAATATTAAATTGTTCAAGTATTTAAATTTGTTTTGCTATACTCACATATAAAGATGATGAATACAATGAATTTATTTATGAACTTGTACAGAAAAAACGGAGGATGAAAACTATAAATAAAGAACAGGTAATACAACGTTTTATACAAGAGGAGTTGATATAAAAAAGTAAAGAGAAATTAATTATAAAATGTTTGAACAACTATTATCAACAATACTTAAATTGGAATGTACTCAACATTGAACGCGATGACACAGCAGGGCTAGCAGGCGCGCCGAAAACAAACCTGACATATAATGCCTTACAAACGTTCACATATTCATTTAGATTAAAATAATTCATACAAAAACCATGTCTTTCAATTTATTCTCTATTATTGAACAATAAAACTATCACTTACCACTTACTGACCACGCCAAACACAAACATAATGCTACACAGTGGCAACATCCATTCATATCCATTGCTTTTCTTTGTCTGATGTGCACTTTCGTTTTTTTCGGGTAAAATTTTCCGCAAATGAACATTTCGGGGTCGTCAACTATCTTAGCGGTAACGCGCGGTGGACATTGCTGCGTTGCTACTGATCTGCACGTGAGCAGTGATGTATCATCTCTTTTTGGGCGCCTTCGTGGTAAATACTGGGCGTGGACAATGTTTTCGAGAGAAGTATTAATTTACGTTTGATGAAATGGCAATGGTTGAGGCACCAGCAAATTGTAATCGAAAATGTATACAGGAAAGGAGCACTAAATTGTAGTTATGAATTTAACCGTATGTACAACTGAACACAGTAGTGTAAGATCAGAACAGAACAAATATTTCATTCACTTTTACAGGTCATCGTGATCAATATAAAACATGCATACATGCTCAGAAAAAATAGTAAGAAAGATAATAATATTCGGGAGAGTGTTGTGTGTTTATGTACACACTTAATTTAGTATTTATATTCAACTACATATTAACAAAAAACAGTGGAAACAGCAAAACAAATCACATTCATTTCATAATCATTTCATAATACACTGTACATGTTAACAAAAATCGGCGTTAACAGACAAAAACACAGCTTTACGAAGTTATGCCTCTAAAGTGATTTAAATCAGAACTATCGCCCCGTTTATGTAATGGAATAATTACTCCCATTGACAAGTAAGTATTCATAAATAATATTATCGTTTGAGGCTGCCTTATTATTATTTAAACGCCTTGTAGATTTAATTATTTCTTCTTCGGAAATGTGTTTGTCTAGATCAGGGTAAGAGCTGATTGGATTTTCTATATTATCAAACTGCCGTAAATAACTGTCACTTTCGTCGTTGTTTACGTTAACGTCAGCCTCAGAAGCTTAAGTATTGAAATATTCATAGAATTCTTGCAGCGATATATTATCCGCTTTCGGTAATACCGTTTTTTGTTTGAATAATTTCCAGAATTCGCGATTTTTTTTGCGACTCATGTTATTTAATTTAATTTCACACCCTGTTCTCTGTTTAACTTAGATTTCATTTATGTTAAACTTAGATTTTATTTTTTCCGACATAAATACTTATATTCTTTCCTTGCTGCCAGCACGGTTGTTCGTGTATGCATATTCCTATTTAAATTATACTGGTAAACTGTTTGAGTATATTCTGTCCGTTTTCGTTTGCATTTTTCATTAAACCAGCGTTGCTTGTCGGTGTCAGCGGAAGTTATAAGTTATTAACTATGATTGTTCATAACATTATTGCTAATTACATGTTTAAAATATCGTTCACCTCATTTATTTAGGATATCAGTGAACTCCGAGACAAATATTAATAAATCCGGATCTTATCGCGAGTGAATACCTGTTTGCAAATTGTGTTCTAGTTCTTGAGCACCGTTTAATATGTCGTGCACGAAAGTATCCATTTACTCTGATTTCCATTTAACGTATACGCGCTGATTATTTTTACAGTTAGTAACCGGATTGTTCATGCTCAGAGCAAATATCACTGGGACATGATTTGAGAATTCCGTGAAATCGTGCACCTTAAAATAGGTTAAATCGTGAAAGTTTTTTACTGATGTTAACAAATAGTCTACTGTACTTTCCCGTTTATGGGTAAAACAAGTGAATTTGCCAACTTCTTTATCTTGAAATAGTCTACCGTTTACAATTATTATGTTAGTAGATGTACACACGTCTAACAAATACTTACCAAATCTATTTGCACCAGGGTCACAGGCTGCCCTCTGAAATAAATTAAAATCACTTAAGCTTCTGTCATTGTCACTAAAATCAGCTTTATGAACAGTTCTAGCATTTGCGTCCCCATTGATAAATACTTTCCCTTTACTATTAAAAATGTTAATATCGGATTCTAACAGTTGAAAAATGTTGACATCATACATATCATGCGTTGGTGAATTATCTGATGGAATATACATAACAGCTAAATACATATCATTTTCAATATTAAAATGTGTTTTATCTATTTAAAGCCCTAGCAAAAAAATCAATGTTATTTCTTACTCTTTTGCGAATACTGTCTCTAATATACACGATGATCCCGCCGCTCGAACTCCTTGCTCTACGGTGTTGGAAGCGTCTGTACGAGTGTATAGGATTGATGTAACCTTTAAAGTCAGTTATTGAATTTTCGTTAGTCCAGGACTCAATTAAACAGATAATATCATGTTCAACAAAAAATGACGAAAGTTTGCTGTCACCACTCTTCGTAGAAGATAACCCTTCAATATTCCAAGAGATAACTTTTATGGCTATCTCACTGTTGTCCTATTCGACGTACAGCTGTTTGCTGATAAACAACCTGTCGACCTTAATATAGGCTTCTTTGCCGTATGAGCGTGCCGCCCTCATAATCGGAACCAGCTTTCTTCGTTCTCCATTATTTCCGGGGGATATTGTTCGGCGATCCCAAATGGGGTTACTTTTAGCTGATTGGCTGCTTTCCTTATCCGGCAAAAAAAAGCAAACTTAGCCACAATGGGTCTCACATTGTCTTGTCTGAAAGCCCCAACTCTGTGTGCCCTGTGAATATTTATGTCCTCTTTGCACGTTATATATGTAGTTTTGTGTCAATAAAGTCCAGTTTTCACATTTTTCTTTTTTTCTTCCGTGATTCTAAAAAACAGAAGATTGTCCCGCATACTACGGCATTTTAGTTCCGCCTGAAGATTCGATTCCTTGGCGACATGTGCATCTTCTGTTGTTGTCATGTGTTTCATATTTTTTAACATATTGTCCACCGGCTTTTGTTTATTCTTTATATCCTCTACGGCACTACCACTAAAGTCACGTGATTTTTTAAATACTTCTTTAATTCTGATTTCTAAGTCACTAATACGCCTGTCAACTTGACCTATTCGTAAGTTCATGGCCGAAACACTTGCTTGAATTTTCTCGAGCTGTGACAATTTATTGCCATTTATTTTAAGGACGTATGCTGTAGTTTTAATGCAAATTTTGCTCCACCCAGAATATGATATTTTTTGGTATTTAGGTACAACCATCTGTTGTGGATAGAAAAATAAAATAAAAATCACGGGTCACCGGTGTTGTTCATTTTTTATTCGAACTTGAACAACAAGCATATTTCAGCACAAGAACAATTCACCAATAAGGTAATAACATAAAAGTTAGAGTAAATTAATGAGAAAAGTGTTGAAAACAACCTCTTTTTCTCACAAAATATGTGATACTGATTTAATTTGACTGCAACTTTATTTTTTTTATCATGAATCGATTCATTCATGGTTTTTATCAATTTTTAAACATAAACAAAAACAACAGAATTTCACATATGAAAATAAATAAAATGCATCAAAGTCATTTTTATTTTAACATGCCTTCCTCCACCCAGATTTTTTCGAAATTTACCTAAATGTTTAATGACTTATAACTTAATACAAATATAAAAAGAAAACAATAGGTCACCGGGGTCGTTTGTTCAAAAATGCAGTTTAACTGCAGGTATTAAAATACAATTTAAAAACACAGTGAAAACCATATACATGGTGCAGGATAAAACACATACTAGTACATGTATTGCTGTATGCCAACGAAAAAGGAGATTTAAATGTAAATGAAAACACAAATTATGTGTAGCAAGATGAATAAAAGAAGAAAAATACAGTAAAAAACTAAAAACAAGATGTATACAATATATTTAAGGGGCATATCAAAGGTATTAAGTGCAATTCTTTACACAACTTGACCAATCTACTACTGTATGCGAATTCAAAAGATATTTGACCAATGTTTATGTATGCCAATGTAAAAGTAGATTTAAATTTAAGTGAAAACACAAATTATGTATAGCAAAATCAAACAAATATAGGTTTATACGGAACCAAACACAAAACAAGATACTTGAACACATTTAAAGGGGCATATCACTAGTTTTTTTTTGTAATTCTTGACATTACTTTACCAATTTATTGCTGTATGCAAATGAAGATTTCAATATTATAATGAAAATACAAATTATAAATGATGTGTATCGAGATCATTACATAAGGTTAATTAAGTATTCAATCAAAAACAATACGTATACAATAAACTTAAAGGGGTATATCAACGGTATTAATTGTGATTCTTGACATGACTATACCAATTCACGGCATATCATTTGTATGCATTAATGTAGATTAACGCAGTACCATATTATTGGAATTGCTAGGAAAATAAACATGAAACACAATTTTATTTTCACAGTTCGTGTGCGATCAAAACCTAATCCAACACAAGTATTGCATTTTTAGGAAAACGTTCACATACTACAAACAAGTTTGCATGTGAATAGAGATTCTACAGAAGGCATTTATGACGTATATGTAAAACAATTATTCTACCTACATGAAATTCTCTATCTATATTGAGTTTTTAAAATTATAATAATTTATTAGTTGTTGATACGCCACTGTAATGTAATAATACTGAAATCAGTATTTTGTTTTTAAATCTACAATGACTCACATATTCTAAAGTACAGAACACATTTTAAGAACGTACGCGGTAATTTTAACTAATTATTACATATAGCAAAATGTTTGTTACGTCCATCTTTTGCTAATATTAAAATGACATAAAAATCAAGGTTGACGGCCGACGGGTGTGTCGAATTTGTTTTATCGAGCTTTGAATTAAATGACTATGTCAACGTGTGAGTTCACGTCGCAAATATGCCTCAAAGAACAAAACTGAGCACACAAGTGAGAAAACTGCTGAAAATAATATAATTTTCTGTGTTCATTTATAATTATGATTACAATTTTATTTCATATCATGAAACATCAAATGGAAATAACCAAAGTTATTTGGAAAAATAAAAAATATAATTTCTTGCTTTCAACTTTTAATACCTTTCTGCATAAAGATTTTATCCTAATTTACACAATGGACTCGTGAGTTATCAAAAAGCAATAAGAAAACAGATAAACACGCAAATTCGTTGAATTGATATCCCCCGCCACAAACATTTTGTTTGTGACAGACGGGCGGACGAACTGACGTACGGACGAGCAAGGCCAATACTATATCTCTCCGCCTTTAGAGGGGGATATTAACTAAGACACAAGGCTCTTTTGTGCACAATTACCATTAACAAAACAACTCGCAGTCAAACAATAAATGCTAAGTGCCAACAAATCACGACTAAAAATTTACTAAATAAATAAATATCCGATCCTGTTTTCTCAATATAATGCATTTTAGAGGATGTTGTTTTCCCATTCAAATTCCCCTATGCTACACGTGATTGCATGTCGTGTCGTAAGTATTTCAGCGTGTCACAAAACTAAAAATAAAGATTTTACAATATTTAGGTAGATAGATTTAGATTGCATAACATTCGTTTTATCTGACGTTTTGTGTGTATTATAAATGGATTGCACGTGGTGCGGTACCAGCGCGTGTTCAAATACTTTGATTAACGATTGACAAGCCTGTGAATGACTCAGTGTACATCAATGTTTTTGTTAAATCAACTGCTTACCAAAAATAAACAAAATGTTAGTTTTTTCTAATCATATTGGCCAGAGAGAAATAAATTAAGCGAACACAAATTAATATTATTCAAGTATTACTATATTCACGTGCGGCAAGATGCAGTTACATCCGCACATGGTTTAAACGTATCATTGAATTCATCAGATATTCTATGTAGTAAATTATCTCAAACAACACTACATGAAAGTTGATATCTGAAGCCGTTGTTTGAAAAATTAAAGTTATAAAGGTGTTCCGATTTATTTTTAAGCATAGCATAAAACTTACATAACGATTTTGATTATAGTTTATATAAAACACATATACTTTGATGGCATGTTTTAAATATATGATGATTCAATAACAAATCGGTTAATTTGAAGAAAAGCTGTCCGGTCCGTTTTAATCAAGTCTTACTTGCGACACAAACATGTTCAGTTATAAGGAAGTATTAAGTGCTGTTCCATAATGAGATTCATGCTTGTTGTTACAATCACGCGATAAAAAAGGTTTGTGTGGTCGTAGGGATGATGGTCGATTCGTATTATGTTATATAGAGGCTATAAATTGTTTATCAATTTTCTAAACTTCATAATAATTTATTTCTTGGTATCATTCCCTTATTGAATATGCATCCCGTTTTTATTCTAATATCCGAAAAAACATACACTTATTGCGCAACCGGTGTTTCAGTCAAAAAACATTTGCGTACAACTAAACTGCCGCGTACGTCCTTAAACGGTCAAGTATTGTCGATTAAATGTCATGGTTTGGAGAATTGGACTAGCTAATTGTGCTCATTATAAATTGCCCCATGGGCGCATTCGGTACCTGAAAACAATTTAACAACTGACCGTATCCTGATGTACACTGAACATTTTGCGCCATTTTGTTTTTTTCTGTTTGCCTTTTTGGCGTTCCTGTTTGTTGTTATCTGACCGTTATCCGCCGATTGTTTGATGATTTGCATTTTCTAGTCATCAAGCGATGTTAACAAAATCTAAATAATGATATAAAATACTTTTCCATCCACGTTTGAGCTTGTTATAATAAAAACATTAATTTAGGATAAATATTTTTTTTTGGTAAGATCAATGCAAGGAAAACACAACTTTTTCTATTCTACAGCAATCATTTGATTCAAGTCATAAAAACACACACGATGGACAGCAATTCGTGTTGGATTTCACTCGAAGCTGTAACACGGAGTCGGTGTCCTGGCAAAGTAAAGAACACAGTTAGGCTTTCATGGTCCTTATGACTACATGATTGTTGCTTATGATCACACATTGTGTTCCTCCAAATAAGAGTAACTTTGTGTATGTGTGTGTGTGTGGGGGGGGTGTGCGTGCGGGTGCGTGCGGGTGCGTGCGCGTGCGTGCGGGTGCGTGCGGGTGCGTGCGGGTGCATGCGTGTGTGTGCGTGTGTGTGAGTGTGTGTAGTTCATACGTTATTTACAGGTCATTGTTGAAATTTAACGACTTCTTTATGTGCATACTTGTCTCTGTGATCTTTCAGTGAAAAATATTTAATTTTTAGCCAAAGTAGGTCAAATTTACCTCTGTTGCCCGGGAATTTGCCAACGAAATAAGTTTGATCCAAATAGACCAGTGCCAATGAGACTTAAATGTGCACTATTAGACAAATTGCAAAACAATTAACGTTTTTTTGCCCTTAAAAGGACAAGGTTATTCCCCCAAGGGAGTGCTGACAATTAAAAAAGACCTTCTTCCCGCTCCTCGCCGCGCGATGCGCCGCTTTTATGGCCTCTCTAGTCGCCACAAGCCGCCGATCCGAACCATAGGACGGTTTCCTCAGCACGTAGAGCGTACTGAGTACCGCCGTCATGGGACACTTAAATTATCTTCATCGCCCAACCTCGAAATCCTGGCCTGTATCTCTACCCAAGGTCCGCCCCGTCCGTCCTCTACGCTGCCAGCTTCGCTGCTCCCATCCCTCTTACGGCGATGTAGTGAAACCACTATCCACCTACAGACAATGAACATTGCGCTTGTCGATCCTTTTAAGTTCTGGGAGTCAGCGAAGCCAGCTGGAGAGGATGTTCGGGTCAAGGGATGACTGTACTTGCTTGATTAACAGAGCCGCCTGAAGAAGTTTCCCTATCCGACCTTCCTCAGACGATGAAGTGAAACCACTATCCACCTACGGACAATTACCATTCCGCTTGGCGATTCTTCGGAGTCTTCAAGAAAATCTTCTGCGGGTGACTCTCACCCTGGTCCTGACGTGTAGCTCCAGTTGCTGACCGAGCTCTTTTAAACTAGGAAATACTATTAGATTTATAAAGTAACTTTGATTTTTTGACTATTGCCCTTTTCTTTTACATTTTCAACTTTAATCGCCAGCTGACAGATTCAATCGCCATTGGCGATTATGTCGGTCAGAAACTCTAAAATATAATATCCTGACTTTAAAATAAAGTTAGAAAAATACGTTTTAAATAATTCAATTAAACAATACGGTTCACATTGTTGTTGTTTTTTGTCACTTGTTAGTCGCATATTCACCGCATGAAATGTGTGTAATTTATTGCACGTGTATTCAAACCACATGTTGATGTATGTAAATAAAAATTATACTACAGGAGATCACATCATTTGTGTCCTCACATTTCTTATAATGAGTTTATTTTTTCACCATCAAAATATATGGTATTTTAATATTTGATTAACACGCAGGTTTTTTTTCGACACATTCAAATAATACTTTTAGAACCGAAAATGGGTCTTATGGCGCGTTGGCTAGCGTAGCTTAAGCCCTGTCTTCACAGTTGCGCAGTTGCGCAGTCTGGTCAGGAGCCGCGCCGTCCGCTAAAAATCACGTAAGGTTTCGTTGTCTCATTAGGTATCTCCTAACATACTGCGCAGGCTGGACCATAGCGACGCGGTTCTATAAAAATATCATATTCAGTCTTTCAAGAACGAGTTCCATACCGACTGAACGAGTACGGCAAACATTTGTGGTTAGATAATAATACGATAACCGTCATGGCTCTATATTATTTCGGTAGTTTTTGTTTCCTCATCTTAAAAGAGATTGTGTGTTATCAACGTTTATCGATAGTCCATTATGTTATCCCCGACGATTTAGTGACCGAGTACCGAGTCAAAATGCGAATATTATTTAAACATATATCACACTCAATAATATTAGAAATGATAAAAACAAACAGTTTTGTTGTTTTCTGTTGAGATTTAGCGAATATCGATACATTATTTCCGATTGTCACGAATTTTCCCAATGAACTACGTTTTACTTATCATTATGAAACAATAATAAAATGGAATTTATATGCATATTAAAATAAAATATTACCTTTTAACTTTTTTTTTTGCTTTACACAATGAAAAATAATGGTTTTATTGATCACTTAGTAAAATAGTATTGGAATTTTTCCGTTTTTCTCCAGTTGATGTGATAAAGAATCGGCTGTTATTGAGGTTGGTAACTAATAGCCTCATATGTGCACGTGTATTTGTGTATTTCATAGTTCATTTAGAAGTCCTGCTGCGTCTTCGCGAATACATCTATTGGCTGCCCTGACCCTGTGACCGTTAAGGAGAGCTGTGTTTATAACGATTATAACGTAACACGCAGTGGACTATTTGCATTAGGCAAAAATGTTATTTAACTTAAGCGAATTCTTTCTCCACCTGACCAGCATAATGTACTTCTTTTAAAAACATGTACGTAAAGTATACATCCGCGAACTATTTCTCGGCGCAGACTGCCTTTAATCATCGATTTTTGAGTGATTTGGTGAACGGTAGTGGTCTGCATACCGATTTTCAAAACCTTTAACCTTTATTGTTCTTGCGAACAACCAAAAATAAATGTACATAGGGAGCTTAAACCTGATGCGTTGAACAATTCACATTCCCTTGCGTAAATAACAACGGCTGTGTTATTCGTGAGCACATGTGTGCAGAAAAATTATATGGTTGCGGACTAATTCCGCATCATTATGTCAGATCCGTCTTCATAATTTTGCCGGTATTTGTAAAAATAGCAAATACATTAAAAATATCAGACAGATTGCTAGTTTAGAAGGTTGCCAATAAAAAGTAATCCATAATACATGTTTTGAATTAGATGTGTTGTTTAGCAATAAACAAGAGAAAGAACACATTCGTAAATAAAATATTTTCATGATTAAAAACTATCTGATGGGATAAGGTAATGTATGTGAGAAGAATTTATATTCATTTAAATTGTTTGAACTTTGACCTTCTCGAATATATATATTCTGTACAAATTGCTGCACTACTGCCGAATGCATAAAGTAATTATACTATATATACTACATATATATAATTATTATATGCTTTCGGCAGTAGTTGCAGCAGGAGTAAATGTAGTCGTACTCATTCTATTGTTAGTAGTAGTTGATGTAGTAGTACAAAAAGTTGCAGGTGTTGAAGCGGGAGAGGGCGTAGCTGAATAAGTAGTCGAATACGTTACGGCAGTTTATCCATTTATGCCTAGTGGACTCCCCCATCCTTCTAAATTGGAACAATTTATTTTCAAAATTAGGGATGTCTAGTATATTAATTTCTATATTTAGAATATTTTTTACAGAAATTCCTTTAAGAAAACAGCGCAGACCCTGATGAGACGCCGCATTATGCGGCGTCTTATCTGGGTCTACGCTGTTTGCAAAGGCCTTTTTTCTAGACGCTAGGAATTAATGGGTTAATGTCGTATTAACAACATCAACAGACTTATAATAAACATCGGACTGAACGAAGCAGAATCAGCACATGTTGCAGTGTCAACAGCAACGGTTGCATAAGGATTATTTTTAAACACCTTACATACCTAAAGGAGAAGGACAACTAATATTTATGTTCATGGAAAATGCCTGTCGTAATCCCTTTCATTTTTTACAGGCTTATCGGAAGAAATTGCTTATACAGACGCATTTCTTTTCATTATCAGAATATTAAGCGATTACTCAGTTGAATGGTCAGACAATAATTCTACACGCAAGGATAAATAGTGCTCCTTCGGAAGCGCTGAAGCTTACTTATATGCAACATTTTGTTTCTATTTAAGTCACATGTAAAAGGTCTATCGCAAATTATAGCAAGATCTATTCCAAAGCCTTAGAGATTAGCATTTCTCTTTCGTCATGTTAATTACACTCAAACTGTACATAAAAACCGATATTCCATGTTTTATTATCATTATTTGACTTTGCGTTGCAATTGATCATAAAGTAAGGTAAGTTCGTACATATGCATTTTACATATTTTATACTTGTTTTGCTCTGTAACTACTAGTTCAACAATTTTGTGTGACATACGGAATGATTTATTCGTGCGGTATGCATGAGACGTTTATAGCACGAGGTCACTGTGAACTGATGTATACATAGGCATTTGTTGTACAAATACAGGCGAAATTTGAAATCACACATATAAATGCCAAAACGCGAATCCGAAAGTCACAACCATAACATATTTTCATTTCGTACTATGCAATGAATCAGTTGTGAATAAAAGTGAACGACGACCTGAAAATAATACTCTAGCTTGAGTGAAATGATACACGTTGATTATTTCACTCTGGCGCAATGCCAATGATTTTTCCTGTGTATTTATTATATTGACAATATGCGAAAACCTCATCGTAAGTGTAAACCTCGATATGTTAATATAATATAATCAAAAAATATAATTAAATCATGTAACATATTATAGCGACAACGATGTGGAAACAAAGGTAACAGTATTCCACAACAGCAGCGAGATTCATTCTCGCCGTTACGTGACGTTATGGTTATAATTTGTACGAACGTTTAAAGTGATATTATGCGCATTTAACAGCATATGCTATGTTTATAGGTGTGTATTGCAACCGTTGTTTATTTTTGGGGTTTTCACTTCATGTAAACTTATATTTATATTTATACACTTATATTGCAGCATCAACATACTAAAACAATATCCCGGAAAGAGAAAAATAATGCATTTTAATATTAACCGTACTTTCGTTTGACAACTGATCATGCATGTACGATGTGAATCTAAATTTAGTTTTAGTGCTGATTTGTTCATATCTATTCATACGACACAAGAACACTAACTACGATCCTGATAAAAAGACAGTTCCGCTCGGCTTAGAGGACTGTACAGTTTTTTATAAACAACTTGAAGCAAGATGAGTTGCAGATAATTGGTCAGTTACCACATTTTAACCAACTCTTTTGACCCGTTTTTCTTTTCAGCGTAATTCAACAGTGAAAAATGCGCATACTATTATTTTAAGGCGCTTACAAACCTTTTTCGCATTTGTAAAATCGTCGTTCAAAATAGCATGGACTGAAAAGATAAAACTTTATTTCAGGAAACGGGCACAAAAGCATATTATAATGACGTCGTCATCTTAAGAGAAACACATGTGTAACATGTTGAATATGTGCTTAACAGTTTTTGTTTGTTTGTTTTGGTATAAGCAAATTAAATAATTGTTTCGTTTAATCGTTTTTATTACTGTCATTTGTTTCACCATATTTTATCACAATCATTGAAAATAGTTACATTTTACGTTGCCAATTACAAGCTCGGATAAATCGAACTTCGGATATATCGAAGTTGCATTTGCATTCCCAAACGACTTTGAAATAAAACGTTCAGCTGCATGCATAACCATACTTTTAGCTATAAGTATACGTAACCATATTTTAAGCAATGCGTTGAACCTTTTGACATTATAATTATATTTAACTATATTAACTATATTTAACTACGCTGTGAAACAGTGAAATGCATAAAACAAATTTCAATCGCTTTCAACTTCATTTTCGTATGAGCTTCAATATGATGATTACCATCATCATCCTTTTCACCATTATGGTCATCATTATGCTCATTAATAATTTTTTTTTCTTATTTTATGTTTGTAGATGCGTCTGTTGCTGCAACTTTCTCTGACATGTTCGATCATTGCCGGATGTTCCACGCAGAATCGGCTTTCTCCAATATGCCCTACTTGTATGCTTCTTGATTAAATAATACCTGTAGTTAAGATTAGTATTTACGTTTTTAAAATGACACATTTAAATGCTTGCGTTGTTTCCGACTATGTACCTCCAAACATACAATGTAGACTGATATATTATCATTCAACTTACCTGATATAAGAATTATATCAGGCACTTTGTTATCAGGTCGATATCAGCTTTGTAGTATGACCAACCCAGATCATTGTACAATACATTCAATAAAAACCAATAAGTTATAAAAATCGTTTTGCCATTTCGATGCCAGCAACGGAGCAATATTCCTCTCAAAATTGCGACTACTTTGTGTATTTCTGATTTTTGGTATTCTTATATTGATTTTTGTTTTGTCTATCGTAAGATTCGAAATTATCAAATAAGTAGAGTATCTGAAAAAAAAACAGAGAGCACTTATTAACAGGCTTGCCGTGCTATTACATGGGACAATGGTACCAGCACGGTTCGAGGATCCCAGACGACTGCAATACTTGTGGGTGCAATAACGGGTCTGTGATGTGTACTCTTATTTACTGCAAAGGTATTAAATCATCTTCATGCCTTCATTTTTATACCAGATATACGGAATGTTAAATAATATAAATATAAATTTTAAATTATTAACGATTATTATTTAAATTTAATAAATAAATAAATACAATGTTGACAGATATATTATCATTTAACTTACCTGATATTATAATTATATCAGGCACCTTTTTATCAGGTCGATATCAGCTTTGTGGTATGACCAACCCAGATCATTGCACAATACATTCAATAAAATCCAATACATTATAACAATCATTTCGATGCCAACAACGGAGCAATATTCCTCTCAAAATTGCGACTTCTTTGTGTATTTCTGGTTTTTAGGTAGTCTTATATTAATTTTTGTTTTGTCTATCGTAAAATTCGAAATGATCAAATGAGTAGAGTATTTGACAAAAATAAGCACTTATTAACAGAACGGCGGTGCTATTACAAGGGACAATGGTACGAGCACGGTTCGGTGTTCCAAGACAAATGCAATACTTGTTGGTGCAACGACGGGTCTGTAGGATGTACGAACATTGACTGCCGAGGTATTAAATCATCTTCATGCCTTCAATTGTCATTTTAGTGCCAGACATACGAAATGTAAAATAATGTAAATATAAAATTTAAATTATTAATTATTATAATTTAAAATAAGTAAATAAATAAATAAATAAATAAATAAATAAATAAATAAAAACATGAATAAATAAATAAATAAATAAATAAACAAATAAATAAATACACACGCACACACACACACACACTGCGTTTCAATATAATTTATAAGACAGTGTTCTTATAATTTGTGTTATTATAAAGAGTAATAATACATTTGTTTTCCTCAAAACAGTGGACATTTCGCTAAAAAAAGCAAAATCCCAAATTTGCATTTTTCTCAAAATTGCCAGAAAGAGGCCTGATATTGTTCTTAAGTTGCAGTTCTTTTATTATTTTCTCCATAAATTGCACTGTAGTGATATTGCTCATATGAAGCACTGAATAAATATATTGAACTATTTAACAAAGCGGCGGTGATTATGGATTGCATATACTTTATTTACTTTGATATAAAAGCTTCACTGTTGCCAAATCAGTGTCAAATTCAACTTCAATAATAGGAGATTTGTCTTCACGATCATTTTTTGATTTACAGATTATTTCCAAGAAAGCATGGGAACATTTTGCACGTTCTATTATATACATTAATTTTTAATCTGTAAGTTCTAACCAATATTAATTGACACTGCATTATTAAATAAATTAAAAAACTCACATATCTTTATTGATGAATTTATTTGTAATATTTTATTGTTTCGTCTGAATCTTGAAGACATTTAAAAGCACGACATTGTTAATAAACACATGTATAAACATCGGCATACACGCATGCATATGTAAGTTAAAGGGCGGTCATTATCTTGTAATACATTGAGGATATTTGTTGGCTGGGGTTGATTATAATTCAAGAATGATCAAAGCACATGATATTTTCACGATTTGCTTATTTTGATTTTTCATATTATTCTACATTTGTGCGTAATATTTTATATTATTAGCGCATTGTGTTTTTTGCGTCATAAGTAGATTAGTGTCTCTCAAATTGTGAGTGCACTCGTCTCAATTGTGAGTGCACTCGTTTCAATTGTGAGTCCACTTGTTTCAATTGTGTGTGCACTCGTTTCAATTATGAGTGCACTCGTTTTAATTGTGATTGTACTCGTCTCAATTGTGAGTTCACAATTTTAATAGACCGTTTGCAATAATAGGAGATTTTTACGTACGCACCGGTTCGGCCGCCATATTGGAGGTATACCAGCGAAGCGTAAACATCGATCAAAATTAAGAGAGCGTAAAACTGTGACTCATGGCGTCTAAATCACTGAACCAAAAAGGGCCGTACAAAGATAGACTGGAGCCTGCAACAAAAGCAAGATACATTGAAAAACTTGCATTGATTGGTGGTATTGACCCATATGATTTGAAAAAGCTTTGTGATGATGTGAATCAACTGCCATCGTTGACCTACCCTGACATCGTTAATTATTTGTTGTTTACACCTAGTATTTACACGATGGAAGATCTGAAAAACTTCAAAAGCTTAGAAGCAGTGAATCAAGTTGAGTGTGGCTGGGTTTCTGGCGTGACTTCTGCTGTGTTGAGTAACAGACTGTTGGTGAAAGGAAGGTTAAGTTATTGTTTTTTTCTTGAAATTCATTGTTCTGGATATTAAGCTTTTTTTTTTAATTTTCTCTCATTACTACATCAGCCCTGTTCACAGATTTGTACTGGTATATATGTATCGAGGTAAACGGCATTTGTACTACCACCCCTCGAAGCTAGCTTTTTTTAGCAAGTACTTTTGCCAGACGTGGTAGAATGTCTGTGTATGGCTCGAGAGGTCCTGGGTTTGATTCCCAGTCGAGGCGTGTTACTGTATGTTTCAGCCAGTAACACATAATATACACTACTAAGTACAATGTTATTCTCATGTATACCAAGAATTGAACTGAATTTTACCTATGCTGACCTATGATATCGGATTTATAAGATCCAGTTATGATGTTCTTAACGACAAAACGCATGGTTGGAAACAATTATTTTAGATTTTGGTTTCACTTCAAACAGCATATGCGACATGCTTACAACTTAGGTAATTTTTAGCTTTTATGCTGACTTTTTTTATGTGTTTCATATGTCAAGATGCTTAATATCTTGTAAATGTAGTTTACTATTGCTTTTTTATACTTACAGGTTCTTCACTCTCAAAGAATGCATGAAAAACCACTGTCCCCATGGTTCATCTCTACGAAGGATGGTCAAGTTTTGGCCAGTCACTGTGATTGTATGGCAGGATGTGGAGAAACTTGCACACATGTTGCTGCCTTAATGTTTTGGGTTATGAGAACTGTTAAAGTAAGAGACGAAAGGACTGTAACACAGGAACCAGCATATTGGACCATCCCCCCATCCGTGAAGAATGTTGAGTATAGAGAAATTTCTAACATTAACTTTCAAAGTGCGAAGTCCCTCAAGAGAAAATTTGAAGAGTGTTTAAGCAGCTCAACCAGTCAAATTTCTAAAAATGTTCATCCTGTAAGAAAGACTAGGAAAATCCCTTCCCCTACAGAAAATGAATTAGACTCTTTCTTCTCTGATCTAGTTTCCACCAACCGTAAGCCTGCAATCTTATCAATTGTGCCTGATTATCTTGAGAGCTACAAACCTAAGTCAGCAGTGCTCAAGTTGCCTAAACCACTAACTGAACTCAAGAACAAACAATCGATGAATTTAGATTATGACCAGCTAATCAAATCATGTGAGGGCATTGAAATTACGGTCACTGACGAGGAAATTGAAAATGTAGAGAAAATCACCCGAAAACAGGCAAGTGAGGGTAAGTGGTTCAATTACCGCGCTGGGCGTATCACAGCCTCAAAAATGAAGAGTGTTTACACTGCGAACATTGATAATCCGTCAAGTGCGTTAGTAAAATCTATTGTTTATCCCAATGTAAACTTTAGAAATGAAGCCACCAAATGGGGGATTGACAATGAGAAAAAAGCTGCCACTTTGTGTTGTGAAGCCCTTGCTACTGACCACGACAATGTTGAGTTGATAGAAACAGGACTTTTTATCTCAAAGGACAGACCATTTATAGGTGCTTCCCCAGATGGGATCATCAAATGTGATTGCTGTGGGTCCTGTTTATTGGAAGTTAAGTGTCCATTCAATCACAAAGGAAAAGTGATTGATGAATCAGTGCCTTATTTGATTAAAGGGGAAGATGGAGAGCTATGTTTGGACAGAAATCACCCATACTTCTTCCAAATTCAAACTCAACTTGGGGTAACAGAGTTGGAATCGTGTTACTTTGTTGTGTGGAGTGACATCAGTGTTCACATTGAACAAATAAATTTCAACCCGGAATTTTATGAACAAATCTGTGCTAAGGCAGAAGTTTTTTTTCGTAGGGCTTTGTTACCAGAGCTTGTTGGAAAGTACTTTACCCGTCTGTCTAACATCAATCAAACTGATATGAACTCAGTTCATATTCTTAAGGAAATAACATCCAGCCAAAAAGATGATGGTAATGTGGGAGAAAGGTTTTGCTATTGTAGAGGACTTGAGGAGCCACCCATGGTTGGTTGCGATGGAGAAAATTGCAAAATTGTGTGGTTTCATTTTAGCTGTGTAAATATCACCAAGTCGCCTGAGGAAATTGAAACAGTGAAATGGTATTGTCCAGATTGTGCTATGTAAATGATAACTTACTTGAAATGGAAGTTCCAACTTGATCGCAACAATTAAATTGAAACAGTGAAATGGTATTGTCCTGATTGTGATATGTAATTGTTAACTTATTTGAAATGAAAGTGACAACTTGATGGCAACAATTTCAGAGAAATGTGTATCTGTTTAATTAATAATTTTTCTCCTGAGAAAATATTGTACCATTTTCATATTGACAGATATTTGTTTTGAATGAGTGATGCATTTTGGCTAATTATGTGACTAATATGGTTAATGGAGTTGTGTTGCTTGATCATTTGAGCCTTGGTTCTTAGAAAACTGGGCTTAATGCATGTGCATAAAGTGTCATGCCAGATTGGCCTGTGCAGTCCGGACAGGCTAATCAGGGACGACACTTTCCGCCTAAATTGGATTTTTGCTAAGAAGAGACTTCATTTTAACAAATGTCAAAAAAGCGGTGTCGTCCCTGATTAGCCTGTGCAGACTGCCCAGGCTAATCTGGGATGACACTTTATACATATGCATTATGCCCATTTTTCTCAGAACGCGACTTAATTTGGTCATAAAAATGTCTTATTTGTTAAGTCTTCTGAGTAAAAGATTGGTATTTTTGTTTTTATAGGAAATCTTCTTGATTTTGCAAAATTGAGAATTGAATAAAGACGTCATAATGATAATGCAATTCCATGTGTACTGTTTTGCTTAACTTTATTTCTTACATATTGGTCCAAGTCAAGGAGTCGAATGACAAAAAGTCCTTTAACAAAGTAATTCAACTGTTTATCACACTTAAGTAAATATTGAAGTATTTAAATGGAAAATCAATTCACAGAATATTTTTTTTAACTATGTGTACTAAATTCATAATACAAGTTGAATTATTTTTTTTAGGACTTTTTGTTCAAATATTAATCCTTTATCAACAGCTCTTTATTCATAGTATTTGAGAAGTAACATCATTTAGAGAGTTAAATTTAATCAATAAAATATGATTTACAGAGTGAATTATGAAACTATATAATGCTATATACTAATCTATATATACTAAACACAGAGAGCATGGATAAGACAATACAATAGACAGTCTATTTATCAAAGTCGACCACTGATTCACATAAGTTAACCAGCGCACAACACACATGAGCTATTTTGTCAATTGTAGTAAAGCCATCTTCATCTTTGGTAATCACTAGGTCCAATGGTAGTGTCCCATTTAAGAATGTGTACTTTTGGCGCACAAGCCCAATAACTCTCTCAACATGTATCCGTACATTGGCTATTTTTCTTGTTGTTTCTACATCCAATGGAGAGAGTTGGTCTTTACCTTTGGTGAAAGCTGGAATTTTCAATGACCCACAAACAGAACCAACACTATCCGCAATGTCAAATCCTCTATCTGCCAACACTAAATCCCCGGGCAAAATGTTATCTAAAAAATTGCAATGTTCAGTGACATATTTGTCACTTGCACGACCGCCCCAACCTTTGGAAATAAACGACACTACTCCCTGTGGTGTGATTCCAATAAGGAACTTCACAGTGTTGTGATGTTTGTATGACGACCATGTCTCTGCCCTCGCTATAAGATTTGATGGACGCTCTATAAAGATCTCGAAGCAATCAATGATTACTGCACACTTATTACCAAACTGTCTTTGGAACTGTACTGGCATTGTTGCTCTCAATGAGGCTCTGTCAGGCCATCGCACAATTGGTTTTAGTCTTACATACATGATGTCAATAGTATTCACAAAAGTTCGAGAAATGGTTGCACATGAAACATTCAGTTGGTAGGCAAGGTGATTGACAGTCAAATTTAGGCGAAGTCTACTTAAAGTCATCACAAGGCACTCAAACTTTCCAAGTGTTACACTATGTTTGCTTGTTAAATAAGAATATAGATACTTGTACAATGACATCAGTATAGCAAAACAAGAAAGTCCTGTAAAGTACCTCACTCTTTCATCATTGTCTTTAAGAGTCTCCTGAGAAAACATAGACGCATTCCGGATAGATGTTTTTAGATTTTCATTTTCTAGTTTCAAACGTTTATTTTCCTGTTTTAATGATTCTACATCTGAAGTAAGCATATCAGTCTGAACATTCTTTGCACTATCTAAATTTACATCAGGTGGTAACTCTGGAGTGTTGTTGTCTGAAAGATCTTGGACCAATGATCTTGCAGTCTCAGCACGTTTCTTCCGTCTCTCAAAGCGCTCAGCAGCAACTTTAGGGGCAGGCGTACTCGGAGCTTGACATCCCATGTTCACTGATGGCGCCCAATCAGGACTGTCTCGGTCAAAAAGTTCTGCCTTTTGCTCTGAAAATATAAAGTGACATAAAGTATGACTTGTGTGGTATAACAATTTTCTTTCCACTTTCCTGGCTTTAACTATGAGACTCAAACCACCAATTTTTAGTCTGAGCTCCAGCTATGATCTTCTGGTGAATAGACAAAGAATTTCATAATTTGATTCTTTTCAATATCAAAGTGTATTCTTTATGTGGATGTAGACTTGATCAATGATCAATGCTTAAAATTGTGTACCAGTACCGTAGACTGTTCAACTTGTACATGTACATGGTATAAAATTATGATCACTACATTCAAGTTATGTATTCATAAATATTTGCACATTAACTTACTAGATACAAAATGGTCAGAACACACTCGAATATTCTTCAAATTCTTTCCACTGAAGTCTTGTTGTAGCCTTGCTAACCATAATCGCCGCCTCTCTGTTGACAACTCACTGGTTTTCTTGCACTGATTAGTAATTATCTCAGGTAATCTATAAAAATGTCTGTCCTTCTCCCTTGTAGAATTGTTATGACAGCCGATGACTCGGCAATAATTGACCATTTTGACATGTAAAGAGAAATTAAGCGGCGAATTGTAAATAGCTGTCAATGATGCGTAATGGTTAATCGAGCGTGTCCCTCCAATATGGCCGCCGGATATTCGAACAGACACCTGCAAACGGTCTATTGTGTGTGCATTCGTTTCAATCCTGAGTGCACTCGTTCCAATTTCGATTGTACTCGTCTCAATTGTGAGTGTACTCGTTTCTATTATGAGTGCACGCATAGAGAATACTAGGTTAGCGTTGAATACAGAGAAGTTTATGTTGCGAGGCTTAGAACGCCGGAAGCGCGAGCCTTGGCGAGCGCTTTCGGTGTTCGAGCCGAGCAACATAAACTTCTCTGTATTCAACGCTAATCCTAGTATTCTATTTATCCCATTTGATTTTTTCAACGTGACATTTAACATAAATAGATCTAATAACCTTAACAATAATTTTAATTCAGTCATAAAAGCGCTTAAAATCTAACAAATGTAACCATGCGTAGTGATATACATGTATTTGTTCTGGTACGCAAAATAGTCTTTAAAAAATGCACACACACACTGTAAAACAAGTAAAAATATCACCATATGCCTACATTTAATTTTACGCAGTATGCGAATTTTAACACATTACGACCTCGAAAAGAAGATTTTACTTTACTATAATTTATTTTATTTTCGAAAGAAAATGATCAAAATCCAATATGGCGGCGATTGCTCGTGACAAAATGCTGTCGATGTCAACATACATGTACACCATCGACGACCTAGTTCTGGCTACCATAACTTTAAATGTCGCTTTTTATGATTTTTGACTGGCGCTACTTTGTACAGGTCTGTCAATACTAAATAAACTGTACGCTGAAGTTTCTTTAGCTATCGAAGACCTTGACAATTTTGACGAGTAAACAGGCAATTGCAGCGACTGACACTTTATTTGACAAAATATACAGGGCAATACGTTTTTCGACTTCGGACGACGAATTTAAGGACGCGCAGAACGTGTTTTTTATATAATGTTATGGGTATGCCGTGTGTAATCCGATGCATCAATGGCGCCCATGTTAAAATCATTTCCCCGAGAACAGGGAACGACAAAAGTACAAACAAAAATCAAAACACGTAAGAACTAGTATCTTACCTTTAATTATCCTTTAAAATCCATCTAATAATCCATTTAACTCAATAATTGACGATTTTGCATCTAGGGTCCTTAATAATTATTTAAGCATAGTTAAATAAAGACCCTTATGCTATCACTTTATTCAAATGAGTTTATGAACGCGATAAACTTTCTTCTTCGTCACACGCTACGTCATGTACTCTACATTTCTGCTGTTCAAATGAAGCGGAGCAGTTTATCTAATAATAGCCGTTGGTAAACTCGGTTGCATTTGCAGATTTCTGCATACAAACATAATTATGTTTAAACTTGCACAATGTTTTATTTATCTATGGTAAATACCCTTATTGTACGAGAAAATAATTTTATATATAAATACACAAAGAATGGAAAACATTCCAGTACACAACAGACAAATGAGTAGAAAATACCCGTGTACAAAATGGGACGTTCCCAATTCCAGTGTGGTGCTATTTTTACCATCTTATACTTTACACAGCTCTATGCCTAACGTGAATTAAATAGGAAAGCAAACATAGCAGATTATTCATGAACTGTGCGATATGTGTATGGCTTGTTGTACATTCATAATATTTAAGTTAAATGTCAAAAGTATATGCTTTGGTTATAAACAATGCACATTACAAGAAATAAGGAAAATGTGATCAATTGACAATTCAGATATGTCGACATACAGTACACGTAGAAAACATGTGAAATAAGTCGCGTTTATAATAAATCGTCAAAACAAATGGGGAAAATGACGCAATAAGTATGTCATTTTATGACGCCATCAATCAGCTGATTCATTATACGGATGGCGAAAAATTATGTCATATGACTAGCTTTAAAGGTTGAAGGTCAAATAATTTTGAAGCTTAAGTTTTGTCGACTTTGTTTGTTATGAAAAATCATTCAGTGGTAAAGTAAATATAAATAAAAAAATAACAAAACAAAATTCGTGTAATTTTATATTTTGTTTCAACATTTCTTTTGGTGTATATGTCATATGTATATTTTTCTGCAAAATATGCACATTTTCTTCTAATGGGTGACCTTAAAATTCGATCAATGAACCAAACAATATCGACCTAATTTTAGCGCATATCGCATGACGTCATTTAAAAAGTAGTCCGTGTACGCGACAGGTATATTCCACAGTGTTGAATACAAGCAAGTATATTCCACAACGTGTTATACCGTCAATGTCGCGGTGAAAATGGGATAAATTTATACTGTGAGTGCACTTGTTTCAATTGAGATTGTACACGTCTCAATTGTGAGTGTACTCGTTTGAATTGTGAGTGCACACATTTCTATTGTGAGTGCACTTGTTTCAATTGTTAGTGTTATTGTTTCAATAGTGAGTGCACTCGTTTCAATTGCGTGTGCACACGTTTCAATTGCGAGTTCACACGTTTTATTTGTGTGTGCACACGTTTCAATTGTGAGTGCATTCGTTTCAATTGTGACTGTACTCGTTTCAATTGTGAATTTACTCGCTTCAATTGTGAGTGTTCTCGTTTTAGATAAACCAGGCGTATGTCCTAGGCCTGGCTTTGGGGTATGCTGGGAAGAGTGCAGTTCCGATCATGACTGCCCGGGTGTACAGAAATGCTGCTTCAATGGCTGCGGACATACATGCGAACAACCAAATTGGCAGTAACACACCGTTTTTCTGGTTTTGTAGAGGTGACCCTTTTCAGCTAAAACATTAATGTATTTAACGGTACAGTACTTAAGAAAATGTATGTATAAAGGACAATGTACATATGTATACGTTGTAATAAACTGTCACTTCTATCAATATCTGTTCTTTTCTGTTCGCTAACAATATGACAAAAATAGAACCAACCAAAAAAGCTTAACATGCAAACATTGAATATAACTTAACAATCTAAGACACGCAAAATATAGAAAGATTTTTATTTTTGTAAAGGTATTGCAAAAAGCTAGTCTCTTTATTTCGTGGCATTATTTACAGTTTACCATATTATATATCATCGCAGTGATCTCCATTGAAGGCAGGGTTAAACATTTATAGCAAAACTAAAGGAATGAACAAACTGATAAACCATGCTGGAAATTTAAACAAGAAACGTATGTCTTACTGAAATGGATTTCTATATATATATTCAAATGATTTTATGAAAGTATCTAGTTTTAAAATATATTATTGCATATGGAAGGGAAAGACCGCCGATATTATTGATCATCAGAAATGTTGCACGTGTTGAATATTCAGCTCATTTGTTTAACAGAGAATTTTTAATATGTTAAAATACAACATTTTAATATCTGTTGTGTACAATTTTAAAGTGTACAATGTTGTAAGTTCCGATTCTACAAAATCGATATGCAAATAAATCAATTATGAATATAGAGATATGTTCATGTTAATTCGTTCGATGTATACAGTACACATGTGTACAGACTTAACTTCAATAGGTTTAAATGTTAAAAAAAACAAACATGTAACTTCTTAAACTACAGATCTAAAAATGAAGATAGTGCATATATAAAGTCTAAGTAAGTTGATGACAAACTACATTAGGATGTTGAATATTTTCTAAGTTGTACGATCGGTTTTTGTAATCTGCTTCAAGTCAGCATCTCACAAGTGAACACTTTACAATTGAACAGATTACAAGTTGACGAATCACAATTCAACATTTTACAATGCATTTTCAATTCAACCGGTGTTAGGGTACAACTTGTCATTAGTAGTAGCCTGCCTTTGCCTTCTGTTATCGTGGAAGAACCTACTGGCCAGCTTAACTGAATAGTCGTGATAGGTCCCAGGTAAGGATTTATTAAGATTTCTATATATCATCATCATCATCATTGTTATATTCATGGATGCTGATAGGTGTCACAGGTGGAAGTAACGTACCCGGGGTAGTATATGGGCCCAGAAGCCCAATATATTCAAATAAATATAATAAAATCATGATTTAGGAGAGAAAACTTGACAAAGAGCCATAAAAAAATCCCCACCCTCTGATATTGAAATGGTTACTGCGTACACTTTCCACCATAGTAGACAATGTTTACAAGGACTAGGGTGTTTAAGTGCGTGTGAAAATTTTAAAGATCATGACCTCTATTATACCTGAAAACAGCTGTTCAATCTGCTGAGGGTTGACCTAGTTATCAGTCAGATGTAGACAGATGGGATCTAGAATCATGCACTGGGAAATTGTGCACAATAATTCAACTTAAAAGTTTAGATTTAACTACTCACCAACATTGCAATAAAAATTTATAGATTTATATAATAAAATTACTAAAATCAGCCACTATTTAATAATCAAGATATTGATCACTATATACGGTTACTGATTATTTGAAAGTTATTTACAAATTTCTCTGTATTATATAGTATTAATATTTAATACTAGTGATTAAAAGGATAAAAACTTATACACAAGAGGAACATACACAAAATACTATTCATCAGGTTTACATGAAAATCATTTTAATATGGAAAACATAAACCTGAAACAAGTTTTGGCAACTTATAATAATCACACTCGATACCTTATTCCTTCTGGAATCCATCACAATGATGGTCTCATTTCATTTTTGAGAAGAAGCCAGTGCTTTCCGCATAGTGGAACGCATAAACCACGGGTAGCAACTGGTGCCGTTTCTGTACGTCTAAGGATTGAATCCACAACCTCATGCACTCGAGGCAAACGCTCTACCACTGAACTGTTAAGGCAGTTTTAAATTGTGGTTTCTTCGGTATAGGCTTGGTTTGTAAACAATATTACAGATAATAGACATGTTAAGTACCTAGAAATTACATAATATTTTACAGGTCGAGGCTATCCCCAACAGATCAGATAGTGCTCCAGAATGGATCCTGGATGAGCAGAAACTTAAAAAAAAGGCTCATTGGTTTGTTGTAGTCATGCACAGGTCAATCCATTGTTTTAGGTAATAATATCAATTATCATTTAAAATAATTGGAAATAATTGTTGTATGTGTTTGATACCTTTTTTAATATGTATAATATTGACTTTGATGTATGTCAGCCGTATAAACAAGTGTTTTTAATACACAAAAAATAATGTTTAATGGTGAGTGGGGTAATGTTTATTGATGTTGATTTATTGAAAAAATTAACTGTGTGGAGAATTTGACTACTTTAGCAATACGACATCAAAACAGTGCATTATTAAGTATTTGATATTTTTTGAGGAATTTATTACATTTTAAATGCTTGGTTATATTGTATGGTAAACCACACTAGACATATAATGGATATAAATGTAATCATTTTCACTGTGCAGCTGAACTTACTTGTTTTTACTGAAGGTCACTTGTGCAGTAAGATAATTATACCAAAGATTCAAATTCATGTGACTACAATGCAATAAGCAGGCTTTATTCATATAAGATAATTGTCTAATTTTAGATATTGGAGGCCATTTCGACCATGGATGGAGTGCAAACTACTACTACACCTAAAAATAGAATATTCAACAAATCAGACCGGCCTTCTCTTGTGCATCACAACATAGAACAGCAAATGACTCAAAGAGTCTGATAATGGACATAATTTTAGATGGTGTGATAAGCAAGCTCAAAAAGAGTGTGTCTTTCCTTCTAAAGCTTAGTTCGTGAGGCTGCTTAGCATACTAGGTTTGAGGTGCTTACTCATATTATCTATTTGTTTGTTTAAACATGGGCATCTATATCACATTCATATATTTTCTAACAAAGTTTATTTTAATATACATGATTATGCAAATTATCTGTGCAACAAGCAAACCATTTAAAACAAGAATATTATTTAGGTCATTCAAAATTAGTTTTTTAAATATTTTACCATCTAATAATTGTATGGTTGTAACAATATACATGAATTCTTAATGTAAACATTTATTTAATTGGTTGTCAGTATGGTGTGTAATGTGTTTTTACTTATTATTTGTATTAGTTTTCAGTGGTTTTGCCTTCATATGATTTACATTTTGTATTGTGTTCCTTTCAGAGAGGAGATGAAAGTATCTTCTAGAGACTTGAAAAGATATATTGATAAATAAACAGTTAACAAAAAATATTACAGATTCAAAAGTGTCACGGTCGGAGTAATGTTCATTTAACTCTTTTTTATTGACCTGTCTTGACAAACCAGAAAACTGTTCTGTTTAATTACCTGATGGTGCAAGTATTGCAGTGAAAGAAAATATTCAAAGTAAACATTGAATAAAAATGTATTCACAAATTTTGACAATTCAACAAATCAAACAACATTTCATGTTTATTACTTGATGCAGTGGTAATACGATCTTGCAGCCCCTTTTCATGACTGAGTTTCTTGAGTATTTTCATTAAGTATTTCATTAAGATTTCATATGAAATTGAGTTCATTTATTAGTACAATTTAATACGTTTGTTGTTAAGAAGTCAAGAAATGTTGATGATGATAGTTTGTTAAGTGTCAAGTGGCGCTTTTTAATGTTGGTGTAGTAAGATTTGCAAATTCATAAATTGACAGATTAAACTTTGTGAATACTGCTGTACTTCTTTATGAAGTTGATACTGACTTACTGCTGTCTTTAACATGTAAGATTGGTATTCTTATTTAATTGTAATGTAATTGTTAATGTAGTGTTTATTTAAATATACTAAAGAAACCCATATGGTTATACAGGGCTTTGTTTCTTTCTTAAGCAAGGGCCTTGTATAGGCCCCTTCTCCCAAGAGAAAGGCCCCTTCCCCTTAGATTTTTTTAAAGGATGCAATTGTCCCTAAATGTAAAGCTTACTTTGGGTAATTTCTTCCCGTTTTCCATTTTTGTCTATATTTTTTCCAACTGAATTGGAAGGTCAGGCCCTTTTCCCAAATCAGGAACATAAGACACGGCATAAGATTGGAAACTAAAGAAACTTTAATAGACCACAAACAAGCATCATTGGGTATATATTATTATTTGTTGTGAAACCACTGTTATATTAATATGCATAATCAGAGTTCATATGCATCTTATCGATATCAATGATAACATAGAAACACAAATCATAAATATATACGTCAATTAATATATAAACTTTGTATTGATTATGCAACAATAAATATAAAATGGTTTGTTTATATAGTTCCTTAAGCTTTCCATAGTCCCGGTCTGTCACTGCAGTTGAAATATTAAACTTGCTGCATAGCAACAACTGCGTAGCTTGATGGTGTTAATGTACTTCTAACACCGCTTTCCACCTTAAAACTGGCACAAGTCTTTCGAAGAATCCTTTTCAAGTCTGAAAAACAACAGAAGACAACACATTTTAACTTGTGCTTTAAATTTCTTTATGTTTTATTTATACAAAAAGTGTGTACAAATAATTAAGCAAAAATATGAATCATGATATTAAAACACACACAAGTAAATAGGAAGAAAATCTTATATTAAAAAAACATGTATGTTCAAAACGATAAAACTTCAACCGTGTGGTTTATTTACTGTTCAGTTTAAAATAAATAAGTTTGAACAATACACAATTAATTCAGTATTCCATCTTGTAAAGATTGGTTTATTTGATATATTATCAGTACAGACTAAAACATATGTTCCAGAAACTTATAATAATTTGTTAAGGTTAATTGCTGGATGTCCTTTTAGTATACACTTGCCTTGGATATTTATCATGCACACAAAAATTCTTGGTGAACAGGATCATCATCATGCCAATCTGCCATGACAGTTAGGCATATTTGAAGGATTCCAAAATGGAATCTGAAACATAAAATGTAATTGTCAATTGTTGTCCAGAAATTAAAACAAAAACTAATGAAATCTACTACATGAAAATGTGTTATTTCATCCAAGTCAAACTCAGCTGAAAACCCATATAAGGAGTTTAGACAATTACTTAAGTGCATATACACCGATTTTAATATAATTTCGGTAACAATTCGCACAGTTTCTGATACAATTTTTTTATACATACTTTATTCACAGTAGTTGACTTTTGTCGTTATTGCACCAGAATTCTTCTCGGAGAAATCAATGTTTACATGCGTGGGACGTACGTCCTGTCACAATGGTTCCCGGCCTTCATTAGCATTAACGTAGCATTGGTTGCAGGCTAAGATGAAAAATATTTTTTTTTACCGCGTATAATGAAGGGAAAGACCGCCAATATTATTCACCGCGTATAGATTGTTGTTAAGCCGACTTTACAACTGTGCAGATGTAAACGTGTAACATTGCAATGTGTTAAGTTTCGCGTTGACCAATCTAGACATGTTTACATGCTAACAGTGGAAATTGGCAGTTCGTTAAAGTTACTGTTGCACATTTGTAAGTTTTATGCGTTGTGTATGCGCTTTAAAAATACAAGTAAATGTATTTTTTCATTTTGAACATTTAAGTTGTTATTCATTGAACAGTTTTAATTGGACAATGAACAAGATGGACATTTGAGATGTCTTCACCTTAAAAATTAACATTCTTGAAAATTGAAACATAAAATATCGAACATTGCTTATTTTAACGGATATTATTTTACATGCATGCATAATCTATAATTGCAAGATGAAAAATATCAGCTTAATACTCAGCAAGTGCAACATTTCTGGTGATGAATTATATTGGCGGTCTTTCCCTTCCATATTGCATGCTTGAGAAATGGAAGTAAAACAGACAATAGCATAGTAGTTAATGATAGCCTATTGTTTTAATAAAAGCTAATACATGCTTTAGCTCTTTTTATAATTTTGAGTGCCTGTTTTCACCCGGTGTGCCCTGCAGACAGTGAATTCCAATGCCTTGGTGCTGCAGCCATGAAAAAAAAAAAAGATCACGGAAGCACTTATCATATGTCATGAACTTACTAAGAAAAGTCAGTTTGAGAAATAAGCTGTCAGTGTGAATCATAGATATTCAACTACGCTTCAGATGATGACTCCCCAGTTCCCAGTGATGTATTTAGCTCATATGACCACAAAGTGCCCATCATCAGCTTTTCTGGTCGCCCTTTGTCGGTTGTGCGGATTCTTTTCATTCAATATTACATATTTACCAACACCCTTTATTTATACGAAACTGCAGAGGAATTCACAATAGTCTTAATGTGTTCATGCTTCAGTGTAATTGTAATCCTAAGTTTGAAAATATTTTTTTAATTGAAAATGATTTATTTAACACCACCGATATCATTTTTGTAACCAACATCCAACTCAGTGCTGACAGGTATATAAGAAGCGCATATTAAATTTATAAGTTATTGAACATGTGGCATACTCGCTTATTAAATTATTTAATAAAAAGGTATTAACGTATAATAAAAATACGATTATTTGTTGAATAAAATGAGATTACAAAATGTGTGTCTTATGAGGAATTTATTGTTTGTTTAAATAATATTGATTTATTTATTCGTAAACACATGTCAGCAATATAATACAAACATACATACTAGTGACAAAATATGAAGATTATTAAGACGATAAAGCACAATTTGACAGAATTAAGAAATATCGATCAAAATAATCGGAGTACATCCTGACTTTGAAACAAAGGGTAGAAAAATTACTTTCTAAGTTATTAATTTTGTTATTGTTGTTTCTCTTTTTTCACTTAAAAGTCGCATAGCCACCTCATGAAATATTTGTCATGAAGTGCACGTATATTAAATAATAGTGTTCGTGGGTACAACTTTTAGTTCCAGTGATCACATCATATGTGTCCTCACGTTGATTATTATGAATTTATTTCTTAGGAAAAACGTTTGATATTTGATTAAAACGCAATTTACTTTCCACACACTCAAAAAACACTGTTACATCAGCGTAATTCAAAATTGGTCTTATAGCATATGCGGCCAGCGTAGCTCAAGCCAAGCTGCGCAGTCTGGCCAGGGGCTATGCTTTCCACTATAAAAGCACGCAAGATTTAGTTGAATCTCCTCAGAATATATATCCTGACAGGACTGTGCGGACGCACATGCTTGACTGTGGCTTCGTTGGCAGCATATTGCATAGGTCCGATTTCGCATGACGAATCTTAAAAATCTCACTGCGTCTTGAAACTAGAACCACGATCAAACCACGATACATTCCCGTGGAAAATTGAAGTCCCACTGTGTTATTCAAGCTCGATTGGCCATTGACCATACTCTTAATTATACATTACTGTACCCCGAATTCGGAAACGATTTCTCTTCTATTATGGACACTATACTACTTTGGTAGTTTTGACTCACAATTCAATACAAATGGCATTTACCGATAGGTTTTCATTCATTTCTTTCCAAAAAAATTTGCGCTATTTGATATATTGAAAGAAATACTGTGTTATCAAAAAATACTTTTTATTAATAGTACAATCTGTCTTCCCCTGACGATTTACTGACCCAGCACTAACCCTGAAAGTCTTGGGGATGAAATTTATTGGTGATGCGTAATTGTATCGGGGCCATAATGAACATGCAGAGAGTAGTCCGCATTTCCTTACACAGATTAGTGTTACATCATATACTAAAAAGACGCGGCGATGTTGCCAATGTTCCGGGGGATTATGCTTAAATCAGCCGATGAAATGAAATGGTATGTATTCATTTGGGTCTGCTGGTGTTATGTTAATGTCATTTCTGATGTGCATATGCGTATTTTAAAGAGTTGGTTGAGATTGAAAGACGAAAAATAGGTTACCGGTACATGCTTCACTAAGAGTTAATTCATATATGGTACCAGTATAAATTAAAGTAGGCTACTCGTTATGTGAGGTGTCTTTATTTGTTAGAGTTTTCATTAAATTCGAAAAATAAGTGTTGTTAACGATCATACAATTATTCTTCGTATTGTTTACGGTCTAACAATTACTCACCTTATTGTTTACGGTTTTTCTTCTATTCCTCTTATCGATTCGATCTTAAAACTATTTCTTTTATTGTTAACGGTATAACAACTATTTATCTTATTTTTTACTGCCTTACAAATATTTCTCTTATTGTGGAATTCTTTCACCTATTTCTATATTGTTTACTGTCTTACAACTATGTCTCTTATTATTTACGATCTTAGTTTAAACGTATTTATTGCATCAAATATGCATGGGATTGGATTACAAGTTTTTGCAACATTATCTGGATCCTCTCCCAGATAATTATATAACATAATTTACTAAAATACATTATTAATAGTTCAACAACATAATCAGTTAGTTTAACACAGATTATACACAGATAAATAGACATGAAAGTAGGTTAACAATTGTAAAGTTATTGAGAATAGTTTCTCCCATTGTATGCATGTCATTGACAATTTTATACAAAATTTAAAACCTTTTTGAGCCTGCTATGAATGTCGGTACTGTTCTGAACACCATTTCATTAAAATACAAAGACATGTTGGGTTCACCACAAAGCAACAATTTAACATTAAAGTTATGGTTCAATTTGCTTATAGTTAGTCCTCTTATGTGTGCGAAGTTTAAACATTCAAAAAAGTAATGCCGCGCATTTTCACAAGGAGCTCCGCAAGAACAAGATTGATCAGCGATTAGATTTGATCTATAAAGATCGTAGTTTAAACTACTACACATATTTCTAAGTCTTGTGTGAGCAATGTTTACTTTTCTTTTGCCTATATTATAGTATTTTGGGCACACAAATGGCTGTGGGGTTATCGCTGATCTGAAAGAAGATATTGTAGGTTTTTTTCTTGTGTCTTTATTAAGGTTATTCCACAATTTTATTGTAGATGGAAAATACGATATACTGTATGAAGTTAATCGCGATTGGGGCAAAGAGTAATTTCCTTGATTTCTTAGATTGTAATGTGATATACTACCGACATGTTGTGGAAGTAGATTTGATAAATAAGAGGGTGTTAAATGAGAGTGAATTTTATAAAATGTTACTAGTTTTCTTTGTCTCCTCGAGGCTAAGGGTTCAAGACCAGATTCTTAATATAAGTTCTCTTTACTACAGAAGAGGGGTAACCCACATGCAATTCTAGCAACTTCCAATTGTAAATGTTCCAGCCTATTGCTTTCATATTCAGTACAACCGTCCCAAACTTCACTAGCATACTCTAAGATTGGAAGAATAAAGGTTCGATAGAGTTTAAGAATGTTACTTTTCGATTATATATACTTAAGTTTTCGGAGAACATTTATTTTCTTTGAACAGGATTCAAAAACATTATTTACATGGTCAGACCATTTGGCATTTGAACTTAATGTAACCCCAAGATGTTTATGGGTGTTTGATGATGATAACACGGTATTGAAATTGCAGTTTTAACGCTTCTCCGGATAATGTGTTTGACACAAAAATGAATTCAGTTTTATTTGGATTAAAAGACACAAGCCATTTCCTGGACCAACAGTCAAGCTTGTCAAGGTCAGAGTTAATAATTGCGATTATTTCGGAAATATCTTTAGAAGCATACGCAAGAGAAGTGTCGTCAGCAAACAGTCTAGTAAGACTATCCAGATTTTCAGATATATCATTAATATAGATTAAGAATAAAAGAGGGCCAAGGACAGAACCCTGGGGCACACCAGCTTTAATAGGCTTACTGTCAGAGATGGTATCTTTAATAAGAACTTGTTGTGACCTGTTTGAGATATAATCAGTAAGCCATAATAGCAATTCATTTTTAAAGCCATAAGCTTCAAGTTTATGAACAAGACCTCTGTGCCACACTCTATCAAATGCTTTTGAAACATCACAAAAAACAAGACAAGTGTGCTTCTTTTTATTGAGTTTTTTGCATACAGAGTCGTACATTTCTAATAGTTGATAGACGGCGCTATGACCCGGTCGAAATTCGGATTGGGAACTATGAAATAGATCGTTAGCCAACATATAGTTACAAAAATGTTTAAATAATACTCTTTCAAATACTTTACCAACACACGAGAGTAGTGAAACAGGGCGATAATTACTGCAATCGTGTTTGTCGCCTTTCTTAAACAATGTAATTACATATGCTTTTTTCCATAGTGTTGGAAATTGACACTGATTTAAAGACATATTGAACAATATACAAAGTGGAACACATACTGTTTTGGATGTATTTTTAACATACAATGGCTTATACCATCGCAACCAGATGCTTTCCCAAGTTTTACAATATGCAATATATCTCGAACTTCTGCCATTGATATTGTAAATGGTGCACAAGTTGTAATTATGTTTTTAATGAGGTTCGGGGGGTCAATGTTTTCGTCGTTAACAGTTGATATCGAACTAAAATAATTGTTTAAAACATTGGCTTTGTTCATGTTGTCCATGATAACATTTCCACTACTATCTAAAAGAGGAGGGATATCGTTACACGACCCAGGTTTATTTGTAAGTCTTTTTATTAATCTCCAGTACGATTTCGGATCGGATGCGTGTAAACTCTCAATTATGCCATCAACGTGCTCGTAAAAATGTAAGCGGACATGTTTGCGCATATTATTAACTGTGTTACGTTGGTGCTTAAATTTAATTAAATCACTGTTAAGCTGCGATCGTGTGTATGTTTTGTGTAACCTTTCACGCAATCGTATTGCATGCCTTAATTCTGAAGTCATCCACGGTTTATCAGACGGTCTTATAGTAACTGTTTTTGATGGTATTGTACCTTTTGCAAACTCTAAGTACATCTTTGTAAACAATTTACAAGCTTGGTCTAGAGACCCGCATGTAGAGAGCAACACTGTCCAATTTGTATTACTTATAAGTTCATTAAAACGATCAAAGTCAGCACTCTTGTAAATCCATACGTCGCGTTTATAATATTTCGAAAAATTAAACGATATTTCAATACTTGCAGTGCATGCTGCATGGTCACTTAAAGACGCATCCGTGTTAATAACAGACGCTTCAGTACATTTACATGATTCACTTAGAAGTATTGGGTCAAGTAAACTGTTACGACTGTTCCCAAAGCGTGTTGCTGTTTTAATTACATTAGTCAATCCATATATTGATGTTTCATCAAGTTTACCGTATGATGCAGACAAAGTGTCGAGAAAGTCAACATTTAAATCACCTAATATGTTAATATTAGGACATATTTCAAAGGCTTTTTCAATTGAAATGTTAAAATGTTGCCAAAAAGCGGATGTAGAGTTTGGTGGTCTGTAAACTGTGCACAAAAGATATGATATTTTATTTACTTTTATTTCTATCCAAACTAATTCGCATGTGCCTAACTCTAAATCTAATCGTCTTTTGCCGTATAAAGTATATTAATTTATATAAATTTACGATCTTACAACTATATCTCTTATTTTTTACGGTCTATCAACTGTCTCTTATTGTTTATGGTCTTGCAACTATTTTTCTTATTGTTTACGGTTTTTACAACTATGTCTCATTGTTTACGGTTTTACAACTGTGTCTCTTATTGTTACCGGTCTATCAACTATTTCTCTCATTGTTTACGGCTTATCAGTATTTGTTTTATTGTTCGCGGTCTTACAACTATTTATCATATTGTTTACGGTATTACAACTATTCGTCTTATTGTCAGCGGTCTTACAACTATTTCTCTCATTGTGTACGGTCTTACAACTGTCTCTATTATTGTTTACGGTCTTGCAACTATTCGTCTTATTGTCAGCGGTCTTACAACTATTTCTCTCATTGTGTACGGTCTTACAACTGTCTCTATTATTGTTTACGGTCTTGCAACTATTTCTCTTATTGTTAGCGGTCTTACAGCTATTTCTCTTATTGTTCACGGTTTAAAAGCTCTTCCTGGTTTAAAGCTCTTCCTCTTATCTGTTTCACTTTGTCCTAAAAATATAAATTGTCAGTGATTACCGATTTCGCCACGTCAATGCAAAAAATCCCAACAAAAAAATCCCAAGAAACAAAACTGATAAAATCGAATGGAGCTTATATTCTTCAGTGGTTGAATAGAAAGTACCAGTATGTTATCAGAACTATGAAAACATGTGTATAGGTCAATGACATAAATAGTGTACATGTTTAAATAATAATAGATCTGCTTACTCAGTTAAGTAATAATACGATCCATAATCACTCACGTTAATGCATTTTATTCATGCTTTAACTCATTATTGTTGTTTGTTTATGTTTGGAGTGAAAAGTGATACATATGCCTCAATTATTTATACACATAACTAAATTAGTGAAAGCAATCAATATGTTTTTGGTACGACAATTTAATATTAAGACAGTATTGAATACAAGATAAAGAAGATAAATGTTTAATGCGAGGCCTAGAACATCAACCGATCTGCCGAGGATGAATGTGATATTAATTCAACAGTTACTTAATAATCAATGTTTATTCGTTAACGAAGTATGCAGGTCGTACACATTAATTTGACATTGTGAAGTATGTATGACAACAGTAATGATCGCCCATCATAAGTCCTAAATATAACGTAAGACTCATTATCAATATAAATAGTGGTATATAAGCTTATGAATAATATATAATAATATGATATATCAATGCCGAACGCAATATCAATTAAACAATAGTTTTATTTATAAACACATATTTTTGTGAATACAAGGCTTTAACGTTATTTATATAGGAGTCTGATTGCTTTAACTTCCTCTGAATGCGCATGCGTTATACAATATGTTGAAGCACACATCAATATGCTGCTGACATAAAACATCGGCGATACACAATATAAGAGTGAATCAAAGCGCTAAAGGCACTGCAGTTGTTCGCTCTTTGAACGTATTGAACATTACTTACTGTCAAAGGACACGAAGTTCGACTTTTTAATGTACGCCAATCCAACGGCCACGAAACATACAAACACCAATGTAATTTACTTTAAAATGTCTGCAGTGGTGAGATTTGAAAAAAAACTTCAAGGAAGAAAATGCTATTGATTTACAATGTCTCATAATTTTATGCGGGATTCACACAAACTCCACGTGCGATTACAAAGATGAAAAATAGAAATTCAATGTATATGTAAGTTGGCGCTAAGGAAAAGTCGGTGAGTCTAACAAAGAATTAACCACAGAATAATTTTAATAATACATTTATTAGGATTATATATATATATATATATATGCATAAGATTCTCAATCAAACCATATTAACAAATATTTAATATTTATAGCCTAAAATTAAATACTAGGCTTCCCGTGCCGCCACAACGAAAGCGAAAGTAATAATTTTGTAAGTTAAATTGATGGAAATTACTATAAAGCGTACATTGAACGTAAATATTTGATAATAAAGATGATATCAATGACACTAGATATTTGACATATTACCGAAAAGCTATGTTAAAAAGTCATCAAAGTGGCATGTATGCACGATTGTTCCACCACCCTCGTCATCATTCCATCTTCGATAGAGTTTATGATAAGTGTTTGGACCTTCGGAATACTGTGAACCTGTAGCTGGATATATGCTTCAACTCATGGACCACCTCTGTTCATGCACACATGTGTTTACGGGTTTTAATTTTAGATCTTCCTACATGTGTTGTGAATTACGATCATCGATTTTCTTGTTTATGACAGAGAGGCAGCCAAGAATATACAGAGAGGCAGCATTTTGACAGGAAGGCCACCGATATGCATCTACACCATGAATGAATATAATTAAAGTTCATTAGTAAGGTAATATAGTATCTCTGAATTGACTGCAATTTAACCTGCACATATCAGTACATAGCAAGGCCCAAAGGTTACATTACTATCGAAAGTAGTGCCTATTTCTAAAGAGTTCCTTTTCTCTTCGGTATTAAAAGCAATTTAGCGGTCGCACCCATGCTTTTTGTGATTATTTCCTACATCCTATGTGTGTCTGCAACATTTTGGCGCATTTCATTGGGGTTTACGTTGAAAGATGACTGTTTGGGGTGCGTTTATTGAAGAATTTTACTTTCTTAGAAGTTGCGAGACCATTTATTTTTGACTGCATTTATTGAAAGAGGACAGATTTATCTTTTAAATGATACCGGTCTTGCAAAATTTGATATATAGGAGATACAAGAAAAATGCTTTGAAAGTTGGCAGTTTTATAATGGGACCCTATGGGAAATGGAATTAGTGTAATATAACCCAAACAATAATCGGAGAATGACATCTTAATTTTTTTATGCAAAAAAGGAACATCATACAGTTAATCACGCTGTTGTTTCACATCTCATACAATCAAAATTACCGGTAATCTTATTTTACACATACTTACACATGTACATCCAGATAATTCCAAAGCCAATTTGATGCGGTAATGTTTTTAATAAAATTTTTGACACTTGGTTACATTATACTCAATGTAACCACAGAGTGTCCGGATGGATACAAAATGATCTAGTATAATTTAACCTCGCTTTTTTTCTTTGCGGCGGGCTGTAATTCTGTGTTCCCGCTAATACAATTTCGTAACGAGTACAGTCGAGATACTATTTCGTGATTACACCCTCTAATATAGGAACCAGTATATTGTTTTGATTTTGACCAGTATCTTTGTTGTACGCACATAAAAGGGACCGTTTGAGTTGATAAAAAATATACTCAATATGGCAATATATCACGATGTTCATTACAATTTTCAAAACTTTGAAACTAATGTCGAACATGACTATAAACACATACAAAGAAAGATAACTTCTAAGATTAGTTCCGTTGCTTTATTTTGCACAAAAAATGTATTATCTATACGAAGTTATGGGTCATGACAGGTCCTAAGTCAAAATACATAACATCTTCATCAGATGTATATATCAGAAATCATAACTATTCACAAGCTCATCATCAGATGGTAACATTTAAAGGCATAGCTATGCACTAGCTCATCAGCAGATTGTTACATTTGAAGGCATAGCTTTGAACAAGTTCATCATCAGATGTTCACATTTGAAGGCATAGCTATACAAAAGCTCATCAGTAGATTTTCACATTTGAAGGCATAGCTATGCAAAAGCTCATCATCAGATGTTCACATTTGAAGACATAGCTTTGTACAAGTTCATCATCAGGTGTTCACATTTGAAGGCATAGTTATGCACAAGCTCACCATCAGATATTCACATATGAAGGCATAGATATGCACAAGCTCGACATCAGGTGTTCACATTTGAAGGAATAGCTATGCACAAGCTCACCATCCGATGTTCACATTTAAAGGCATAGCTATGAATAAGGTCTTCATCAGATTAGAATGCGCAGCTGTTCGGTAGACTTTCATTAGATGTTCACGATAGAATGGATAGATGTGCACTGAATGTTCATAAGATGTTCGAAATAGAATGGATAGCTATGCATTGGGTCTTCATCAGCTTTCTAAAATACATGTCCTAGCTATGCACCAGATCACATACCCGTAGCCGGGGGGATGCGTTGGATGCGTTCGCACCCAATCTTTTTGACGAGTAAAAACATTGTTCTATACGTTGCAACCAACTTTAATTGACGCAAAAAACGGTTATTTATTTTTTCCAGGAACCCAGTGAGTCTTCGTATTTAAGCGTTAAAATAATGTTGTATTCAATATGCAACCGACCTATCACCATATATTTAATTTCTCGATTAAGTCATTCCCAATATAGCGCGTGATTTTTATTTACAATTTTTAACCGTAGAATTGTTGAAATCAACAGAAGTTTTGACAGCAAAATTTAAGAAGATCTAGGAAGCCGGTCCCCGCAAAATGGAATTGGAATCTGTTTTGAATGAATATTTTCTGTGTGTATAATGCATAATTGTTAACCTGGCACTCCAATCCGTATAATATCAATACTTATTTATAGATATTTGATACTAAATGATTGTTTTGTAACTTTTGTCATCGTTATTAATATCTGTTTAAGCCATAACTTTAATACTTATCATAACAAAATGATGAAGCCACGACTTATAACAATTACACACTGTGCACAGAATTTTCGACAGACAGCGTTGTATTTTTGTTATATCCCCGTACAACCATTTTCGGATCCCCTAAATAGTTTTCCAGCAACAAAAATATCAGATATGCTCAAGACAGGCTAATTTTTTTATTGAATGATAACAAAACAAATCATTTCTACAAAGCAATGGAGCTTTTTTGTAGTTAACCAACACTTTATGGCATCTGTTCTGCTCCACATACATAACTTGCAACAATGTTTTAATTATGTCAAACTTGATACTAGGAATGTCCTACTCTCAAGCAGTTGTTGTAATGAATGTAAAACGTTATAACATATGATCAGGTGCGTTAACGTTTAATATTCATCGGCTGTGACGAATCTTGAGCATATAATGGGCAATTAGTAGATATTTTTTCTTCGAAGTCCTGGTATACATTGCTAAGAACTCTGAGACCATAGGTGCAGTAGTTTGTGTTTAGAGAGTCTTAATGAAGGCTTAAGTGTTATATTTTTCTGAAATTCGTTTAGAAAAAAAAACTTATTTGTTAAAAATAGTTAAAAAAAAATAAAGTAACCAGTCATACCAATTTGATTTCTTTTTGGTTTAGAATTGATGCAGATTAGAGAAGACCCAGTTTTGTTAATCAGTGTTTGTTGTACAATAAACTATTAGCACGTTTAGAGCAATTCTAACCCTCTGGTACTATCCATAGTAGCAGACAAACAATTGCTTTGAAAATAAAAGTCAAACATCTCCATTTAATTTGCTCGATTTATGAATGGTAGAATGTTGGAATGGTTTTATCAAGATTCCAAGATTCCAATATGTAATGCTATTTTATTCCGTTCTTATTGTTTGATTTAACATTCTATAAACTTGTTATTGGATATGTCAACAAAGTGTGTGCGCGCATAAAGTGTGAGCGCGGGTTAAACACAATATAAAATATAATCCGTGACTGATAAAAGGTGGTTATTGAAAACGGCGGTGGGGAATACATGCATGTTATATCATATTCATGTCGATCAGTCACGCTCGGCTGCGAAAGCTTGTCAGATTGTTTTAGAGGTCACATTGACCTTGACCTTTGACCTAGAGACCTAAACATGGGTATGGCGTGTAGAACTCATCAAGGTGCAGCTACATGTGAAGTTTCAAAGTTGTAGGTAGAAGCACTTTGATTTTAGAGCCAATTTTAAAAACCTTGACAAAATGTTAAGGTTATAGCATGACGCGGACGACGCGACGACGGACACGAACACGACGAGCCGGCTATGACAATACCTCGGGTTTTCTTCGAAAACAGCCGAGCTAAAAATGCTCTATAACTTCAGTCTGTAAATACAGTTAAAAAGTGACCAGAGTGCAGTCGTTTAAGTTTCATTTCCAAAATTTTCTTGGGGAAGGACATCTAAAGTCCCCGATTGCAGGAGGGGGACATCCACTCCCGCACATACCCTCTTCGCCACATCGTTGCTCAATAATAATCGTCGATGGCAAAAATTCGCACCCCCTTTTCAAAACCCTGGCTACGGGCCTAAGATCTTTATCAGATTTGCACAGCATATTATTAAATGATGAATTGCACAGCATATTAAAAACTGATGAAATGCTCTGTAATAAGTCTTACTAAGTTACTCAATTCAGAAATCATAGCTGTTCTGGAGATCTTCAACAGAAAAAGAATGCATAGTTTTGAGCAAGGTCTTCGTAAGATGATTTAACGTTTTTCGCCAATACTTATGATCATGTATTAATAAATATAATTTATACATATACATCAAATCAATCCCGGTTGCCTGCATTTCAACGAGCTAGGGTAATAGACGATAATAAGTTGTATGGTTTTAATTCTAACACATATCTTCTACAGCAACTTTTCATTGTGTCCATTTTTCGAATGAGTGCGGCGCAATATATTTGCCAGAGACGCCGCCTCTTAGCCCAGACTCGTTTTACTGGGAGTCTTTTTGATTGAATTTAAGTGACATTTATCACATATGTCCTCAAATAATCAAAGCCCCATTCTTTAAAGAATAACCTAGGATCGGGATAATTAACGGATTCAATTAACTTTAAACACACATATGGTTCATGTCTTATGAATACTGATTGTTGGCATGACCATGCCTATACATATTTCAATAAGCGATCCCAAACAAATATTTACAAAAACTAAACACAAGGTTATACGTCATTTTGATACTTGAGACGATGTTACATTCCCGGTTCGGTGTAGTTGTTTCAGACATCGTTATATCAAGGGATGGCAATATTTCATACCCGGTCGAGGATATGCTTTCATTTGTAACTGCACATATCCGGTAGTTTTCGGTGTGGTTATTACAGAGATCGCCTTGGCAAGAAATCGCAGTCAGCATTTCCGGTCCAATGCTGGCGCAGTAATCCATCGGCGTTAAGCTGCATGACCGGTAGAAGAAGACAACAGTCCCCGTTTCTAAATGGGAGTCGACACAAAGTAATACATTGATGCATCTAGCCTTCATACTTATTATTAATGTTACCGCCTTTTCGCAAGAGCTTTAACATTCGTATTACCATTTCCGCTAAATCTTACGCCAAACATGATTGAACTGACCAATGTATTTCCCAATACGCAACATACATGTACATTTTGATAAGTCGAACGTACTTATCTTTAGAAGTCAGTCAATGTATCTGTTAACTACGTTATTGATGTTTTTTTTATAGACCTTATATATACGTTCTCTCGGAACAATTGAATGACGTACAGTTCCGTATGTTTTCTGAGCTATTTGAGATAGCTCATACTCACCGGTATCAAATTTTGCCTGAGTGATGCAGTAGCTGGTTTCGTTACACGGGCATGTCGGTCGGATTGCTTCCGGATTGATAATGCATTCCTCCTTGTTCCATTCCGCTGTGTTGTACCGATCAAAGGAGCACTAGTAGCACTGGAAACCTAGAATACAATGAAATGAATAATTCAGTTTATTGACGTTAAAGCGAGATAATTGATAGGTCAACGAGAATTGTGAGAAAATATTTAGCCATTAAGAAAGCTGCCCTGCTTGAAGACAACATTTATATTCTGTTTTCGAGAAATCACATGAGCGGCATGGGTATGAACCACAAGTGATACGTCTATTGGGAATAAACCTTACATCGCTACATTGTATCGGTACATTAAGACTTGGATTTTAAGTGAACTTGGAGGATGTATTATATAAATTAGAAAATGATATATGCCTCTAGAACCTGAACGATATGTATAATCAAAACATTTTGCAAAAATAAGGCCTGTTCAGCCATTTTCTTAAATTGCGCGCAAGATAACCTCACAAGAAATTCAATATACTGAACTCTAAGCAAACGAGATAACACATATTAGAAAAACGTTAATATTTTTATTTCGCGGAATTGCTGTTTTTTTCCTTTCTAAAAAGGTACAAGGATAAACTGTACACTTGAAATATTAAATGTGTTGTGAACATTACAAGTATAAGCCCCGTACGTGATTTAACCCATTTATTCCTAGTGTGTAGAAAATAAGGCCTTGGCAAACAGCGTAGATCCAGATGAGACGCCGCATTATGCGGCGTCTCATCTGGGTCTACGCTGTTTGCTTAAAGAATTTCTGTAAGAAATATTTTAAACATAGAAATAAATATACTAGACATCCCTAATTTTGGAAATAAATTAATCCAATTTAGAAGGATGTGAGAGTCCACTAGGCATAAATGGGTTAAGTTTTTCTCAATCGGTGTCATACGATGCGCACATCAGCCGCAGAATGTCGTGTTTTCAAAAAGAGCTCAAACTATCTTTCAAAAGCAAAACATTTCCTTGCAGGACGTATACTTTTATTTCAAATAAAGCGATTGTATCCCGCATATCACAGTTGCTTGAAACCAAATTATGTTTAATATTATTTAAATATAAATTATTTAAATATTTAAACAATTTACCCTACGTTCCCTTCAACCAATTTTGGAAATGGATTGCATAGTGGGACTGTTTATAAGAGCATTGTGGGTTAATTTGAAATGTATTACTGTGTTGTGAATGGATGTGTAGTTGCAAGATAATAGCCGATCATTGCTAATATCTGTGCTAAATAACATGGATAATCGTCCAAATCGCATAAAGACGATAACTCAGAGTGAATTTGCGAGCTAAGAATTATAGTGAACAATACAAACACAGACAACGTAGTTAATAGGGTGAAGGAAAACTACTTACAGTTGATTGTAGTAAATCGACACTTTACAACATACATTTGTATTTAGTGTTTAACGGCAGGATTCTCCAAGTATATACTAGTTGGATAACAACGTAGTGATTGAAAATGTATATCTTTCAACGGAATTTGAATATGGATGTGTTATATACATTGAGCACAGTACAATACAACTATTTTAAATACTCGTTTCTAAAACACAGACTAACGGACAGACGTACAGACGCGCGGACGGACATACCAACCAACCGACCGAACAACTAAAATAGACAGACAGACAGACAGACAGACAGACAGACAGACAGACAGACAGACAGACAGACAGACAGACAGACAGACCGACAGACAGACAGACAGACAGACAGACAGACAGACAGACAGACAGACAGACAGACAGACAGACAGACAGACAGACAGACAGACAGACAGACAGACAGACAGACAGACAGACAGACAGACAGACAGACAGACAGACAGACAGACAGACCAGACAGACAGACAGACAGACAGACAGACAGACAGACAGAAGACAGACAGACAGACAGACAGACAGACAGACAGACAGACAGACAGACAGACAGACAGACAGACAGAAAGACAGACAGACAGACAGACATACAGACATTTTTATTGACGTTAAGTTTACATTTCTTTTCATTTGCAAACAGTTTTCAACTTTTAGTAAACGTGAGTACAGATAAGTATCATATTTATCGAGTAAGGATTATCATACATATATACAGGAATTTACACATTAAAAATATGCAAAAACCATGAACATAGCACAACTATTGAACCGTTATTTTAGACGAATTAATATGCAAACAAAAATATTTGAATAAATCAGTTAATATTTGAACAACTGTATCGCGGAATAGTTAAATCTGAACATGCGTTTATGCTCTACACAAACAATTTGAATATTCAATTGTACAATATGAATAATTAAAATATTAAATTGTTCAAGTATTTAAATTTGTTTTGCTATACTCACATATAAAGATGATGAATAAAATGAATTATTTATGAACTTGAACAGAAAAAACGGAGGATGAAAACTATAAATAAAGTACAGGTAATACAACGTTTTATACAAGACGAGTTGATATAAAAAACTGAAGAGAAATTAATAATTAAATGTTTGAACAACTATTATCAACAATACTTAAATTGGAACGTACTCAACAGTGAACGCGTTGACACAGCAGGACTATCAGGCGCGCCGAAAACAAACCTGATTTGAAAACGTTCAATGGTGTCATTTAGCAATTCTAAATTATTAAACGAATGCAGTTGTTCATATAGTGCCTTACAAACGTTCACATATTAATGTAAATTGAAATATTTCATTCAAAAACCATGTCTTTCAGTTTATTTTCTTCTATTGAACAATAAAACTATGACAAACCACTAACTGACCACGCCCAAAACAAACATAATGCTACACAGAGGCAACATCCATTCATATCCATTGTTTTTCTTCGTCTGAGGTGCACATTTCGTGTTTTTTGGGTACAATTTTCCGCAAATGAACATTTCGGGGTCGTCAACTATTCTAGCGGTGACGCGCGTTGGACATTGCTGCGTTGCTACTGATCTGCACGTGAACAGTGATGTATCGTCTCTTTTTGGGCGCCTTCGTGATAAATTCTGGGCGTGGAAAATGTTTCCGAGAGAAGTATTAATTTACGTTTGAGGAAATGGTATTGGTTGAGGCACCAGGAAACAACCATTCATATGTAAATCCTGTTTGGTTTAAAATTTTGCGACCTTTAAAGGGCCAATTAACAGTATCAATTTGTGTTTCAATTTCTAATCTTTGCATATTAATGACAATAGTAAGTAGGGCTCCCCCCCTGGCCCAAAAATTTCTGTAGCCAACATTTTAGCCAAATGGATTTTTTTGTAGCCAAATTTTAGAAACTGTAGCCAAAGTGTTAGCAAAGCATTCGGAACCGCCTGTTGTAAGTCTAGGCTAAGGGGTGTAAAAGAAGAAACTACAAAACGAAGCTTTAATGTTGTTTACTATAATCATCATGTGTGTTTAACAAAAATTAACAGTTTACAACACACCATTTATAGAAGTACATACATCATTACTTGAGCACAAGTTCATAAAATAAGCACATGATAAATATACATTACATGAACACACGATATTTTGAACATACATTTTAGCAGAAGGCCATTATCCACATCACGTGTTCATAAAATAAGCACATGAAAAAATATACATTACATGAGCACATGATGTCCTGAACATACATTTTAGCAGACGGCCATAATCCACCTCGACTTCATTTACATTACATGAGCACATGATGTCATGGACATACATTTTAGCAGAAGGCAATACTCCGCCTCGACTTCAATCCAGACCAAATCTTGAAAGCACGTTTGATATCAAACTTTTTCATTGGTGGGCTGTCTATGTCAACAAGTTCTCCAAGTTGTCAATTTTAATAGAATTTCTGAGAGATGTTTTTATGAGATTTTGTTTACTAAACCCCCTCTCACAGTCAGCTGTTGCCACTGGAGCTAACAGTAATCTGCAGGCTAATTCAGCACTGCCTGGATATGTTTCTTTGTTTCTGATGGCCAAATTGCATGCAGTAGAAATGTCTTTTACATACTTGTTGCCACTCAAAACATTGGTCCTGCAGAATTTTGAAAAAGTTTTTAATTCCTGTTTTGTTCCCTCATGGCCGAAAGAAGTCAAATAGTCAAAAAGTGTGTTGATTTCATTGTCAATCTCCTGATCCTTAATTTGAGGACTAAAAAATTTGTCAGGGCAGTCAAAATGGCTGAATTATCATTGTCAGAGAATCTCTCATTCAAACTTTTCAGCATGTTTTCAACAAATTTTGCACGGACACTCCTGGCCTCTTGTCTTTGATTTACCACATCCCTAAGTGTCCTAGAAATTCAAACGTACAAAGGCCATCCTTATCAAGTTGAGACTCAGATTGGACTTGAGTCTAGAATTTTGACAGTTTGTCACCTGATTTACCATCTTTTATTTCTGCCAAAGAGTCAATGGTAGCAGCGAGAAATGGATGTATTTCTGCAAAGTTAAGGTCTTGTTTTTGGAAGGATTTGGACAGGATTGCCAAAGATTCTAAACAGTCTGCCAAAAAGTGAGAAACATACAAGAATTTGAAGGTTGTTATGGGTTTGTGCAGAGAAAGTGGTTTGCCAGCAGTTTCCTCCAGGAACACGGACACCAAAAATTCATAATTTGCAATAATCGCACCCACAGACCCTTCAAAGCTAAGCCACCTAGTGTGAAACATTTCTTTGAACTTCTTTGTTCCCCCATTTAGTACCATCTGAATTTTGGAAAGAGTGGACATGTGTTTGGAGAATTTTGAAAGAATTTGTAAACAGAATTCAGAATCTCTTGGTATTTCACCAAATATGGAATGGTATCGGCTGCCCCAGTTCAACTCAATGCCAACCAATGTGCTATGCAGTGTGTTGCCAACACACCTGGTACTGCACGCTTCAGACGGTCGACTACCCCAGAATTTCGCCCAACCATTACAGAAGCCCCTTCAGTGCTCACCCCACATAAATTGTGAATGGCAATTCCGTTTCTACCAAGCAAATTAACTACAGTCTCATATATGCACTCTGCATTTGCTCTTTGAAGTTCAGCCACACCTAAAAAGTAAGTATGTGGCAAAGCCATTCCAAACTCATCAGTTTCCAAAAGTTTAACATAGGTCACTAAATTTTGCTTTACTGAAATGTTTGTACTCTCATCAATCATGATACTGTACTTGCATGATGTCTGTATCTTCTGGAGAAGATCACTTCTCAGAACATCTGCCATACAGTTTTGAAATTCCGACACACTGGAGCTGTGTTCATATGACGTGTGGCTGTCAACTCGAAGGTCATTGAGCTGGGTTGCACCATGAAAATATATAAATACAAATTTGCAACCTGAAAATATAATTTATGATTTCAAAATATATTTTGTTAAATATATTTAGCAAACTTAAACACAATCAAATTGTATAAATCAATTTAAATTAAATTAAATTTGTTTTAAAGATTATTTATTTATTTACCTGCAAGACACACAATCTGTTCAGATCTGGAACCAGCGATGATGCGAGAGTATGTTGTGCAGCAAAGTACACATTAGTCATAGCCGACACTACAGCTGCTTCACTTTTGGATATTGCTGCAGCCTGGGGCTTTTGTCATTGATGTTTTCAGACTAGAAGCTTGTGGGGCCTCTTTGTGATCTGAAATAAACAAAATCAAATATGCTAAATTTCTAAACAAAAAAATCATTTTGAAAAGTGTCAATATATTTATTATGAACATAACAAACTATTATAGTTATTTTTAATATATTATTATTAATATATAAACATTCATGTATATACATTTTAATATTGATTGTCATTCTTTTTTATAACCTTTTGATTGTTCGTGTTTTGAAATGTTCTCTTTTTAACATACTACACCCAGATGTGAATGCATTTGATTTTTGAAACTGTATGCATATTTTGCAATACCTCGTTTTTGATTTTTTCATTATAATCCAACCACTTGAATTCCGAAAGCCAAACATCTTTGAATTATCTATTATCATATTTGATTTTTTTTGAGACCGTGTAATTAGATTCGTCAGAGTCCAAAGGACGCTTATTGCCTATGGTCGCCATAATGACAGTCGCAGTTTCAGACACTTTCGCCGAAAATGCCAAGGGTTTTATACTCGTTCATCTATCGCCATTCACAAGTGTAACACATTTAGCCTTTAATCATTACAAACATTACGAACTTCTCGAAATTAAAATCATTTATCAACTTCTTTACTTACGTGCATTGTGTGACTTAGTTGATATTTCGCTAACGGCTTTAACTCAAATTGATTGAAATCGGCAGCAATCTTTAATCTTTAATCAGATGTAATTTTTTATTTAAGCCGATAAGATGTAAGGTTACATCATTGTTTCGTTTTTACACCAGTCATTTTCCTTTGTCTCGATGACCGGTTTTGACCGGTCTTAATGCAGACTGCGTATCAATTTTCCGGGTCAATAACACGGCGATGTATTGAAGCACAGTCTACAGCTGAAAGAGTTTGCTTTCTGGGACGGCATTTGTCAGGAAAAAATCGTTCGCCGAACGTTTCGCCAAACGATTATTTTATACGCCGAATTTGCTAAATTTTCGCCATTGACGAATCTGGCGAACGGCAGCGGGATTTTGAATCAAGCTATTTGATGCATATGTGGTGTCAATCCTTAATTATAATTGCGAAGTATGGGGATTTATTGCGGCAACTAATATTGAACGAATTCACAGAAGGTTCTGTAAAAGACTGATAAATGTAAAACTGTCAACAAATTCAATGTAACTTGTGAGAAATGTTGCTTAGAAAGTAATACGCGTCTTAACGGTTCGATCTTTTATTTACTCTATTTTAATCAAAACAACAACAATGACGTCAGCGTCATCGACGGTCGACGTTAACGCGCCATGGCGGCAAAGCATGACGTTACATATTCTCAACATTCTGGGGGCCGCGAAAGTAATAAATAGAAAACAATATTACGTTTGACAAAATCATCAAATAGTAATGTAAATTATCATTAAAAGCAAGGTAAATAGAAAAGTCATTTCTAAATCATGCTTTTCGACCATGAATGTCATTTAAGAAATTAAATTCCTGAACATGTCCTTTTAAATTATTTCGAATGCAATCAAAATCACATCACAATGTCAAAACGTGTCTATGGGCACTCAATTGGATAAAGTCGTGTAATTGGGCGCGTCGACACTCCTTTGCTGGAGCAAACAACTGCATTGCGTACACATCCATCGTTACCCGGAAGCAGCTGTTTCACGACCCCGAGTTTCCACTTTTAGCGCGGACCATCGTCATGGATATGCTGATTATCTTATCGCAAATCACGGTTAAGGTCGTCGTCTTCCTGTACGTCGTATTCTTCGAGCTGGATGTCGGCGCGCTTGACTTCTTTCTTTAATGGCATCCCCGGCGATAGTCGGTCTATCTGAATCCCCGGACTTCAGGGCGGCGACATTGTGTCAAATGCTTCGAGAATCCCTTCGATTGCCATGCCCTCAACGGGCGTTATTGACGGGATAGGAGAGAACTTCGTTTGGGTGCTTTTTTCTCGATATTTTGAGGTTTTCTTGCTCGCAATATTCAGATTTTCTTTCTTTTTTTGTTTGTTTAGCGGTTCTCGTTTCCTAAGACGACTTATATGGGTGGACAGCGTCCGAAGGTTCTGACGCAAAGACGGCGTCCGCGTTTCTTTACGCGTTGACGGCGTCCAAGTCGCAAGACTCGTGCTGATAGCGCGATGTACGGAGTTGCGCGAGATCCCGTTCCCTGAGAGGTTTGTAGCACTGCGCTGGAGAGATTTCGTTGGGGACATTGAAGGTTCTGTATCCGTGGTTGTTTACTCGTCCGTATATAGCTCCTCTAGGAGTGTCTTGAGCCTGTTTTCCGAAAGCTTACGCATCGACATATCCATGTCAATACTCTACAAACCGTTCGCCTTGTCCACCACGGCATCCTTCCACGCCCGGGGATTCTCCTTCCGGTGGATGCGCGCGAGGGGGTGCATGTTGGAGGCAGGGTGCATTGTGGGCATGGGCGCGGAGAATTCTTCTTCTAGTGCGGTGGGCGAGCGCGTGAGTCTAGCTGGAGTGAACCTAGTACGTTGCGGCATCGATGAGGATTGAGGGTTCGGGACTTGAGAAGATCGATCTCTCGCTCGAGATGGAGTGACGAATTGCGGAGAATCTCTAGCACACCAGTTGCAGTGTAATGAAGACGAGTGACCGGCGGGATAAACGGGTTGTCCAGGAGGCGCTGTGGTTGAAGTGTGTATCCTAGAAAGCAACTCAGTGGAAGTCGATTGTAGCTCAAAAGGTGTAGTCAAGAACGTCGGGGAAACCCCAAGATGGCGCTGTGGCGGAAATCGTGGATTTCCCTGAATGTGCGGTGTTGAAACTTTGTGGAAGCCATACTGGCGTTGTGGTGAAAGTCGGCAGTGACCAAGTCTGCGTGGTTGCGGAGTTTTGCGGTAGTCCAGTAACTACATCGACGGTAGTTGGTTGTAGCCCGTAGGGTGCGTGTGCGGTGGAACTCGATGAAATGTTATATAGTGCTTCGGCGGATGCGGGTGTTACAAGCGTGCTCTCATCAGTGCTGATTGAAGTCGACGGCAGACCTGGGGGGTAAACTGTTTTATTGTTTTTATCTGTGGACATAAACTCTTTCTTTAATTTCTGTTACTTCAGTTTAAGCTGATTCGTGTACGTCGCTGTTTTCGTCATCTCTTCGGGAATTCTCTCAAATTCTGTTTGACTTAAAATCTCCTCATCAATCGCTTTTAACGAGCCCAATACTTCTGAAATGTTGTTCTAAATCATCTCGATGGAGTCAAGATCATTTTCATCTTTTGCAATCTGTAATTCTTCAAGTTCATGTGCGATGACTGCTCGACTCCCATTCTGGATAGACAATAGTCTCTGTAGATCTTGTTTCATTTTCATTTTTCGTCACGGCACCATAATTTGTGAGAAATGTTGCTATGAAAGTACTACGCGTCTTAACGGTTAGATTTTTTATTTACTCTATTTAAATCATAACAACAACAATGACGTCACCGTCATCGACGACCGACGTTAACGCGCCATGGCGGCAAAGCATGACGTTACATATATCAATATCACTGTATGCTGAATTTGGTCGATTTCCTTTAACATTGGTAGATACCTAAGAATTGTTAAATATTTTTTAAACTTCATTAAAAGAAACAAGGAAATTGTATCCTAACAGTTCAACCTAACATTTTTTGGCATTTCCATATCTTTTGCGATACAAAAAGTGAATTCAACAACCTTGTAGCTTTGCCATAAAATGTATTCGTAGATATAAATGAGCCCCCACTTGACATGGCAATGCCAAGGTAGTTAAAATTGCTAACTCTCGATATCGTTTTCTTTGTAGGCCCATTTGTTGCTTTTGCTTAGCGCGCCGCCTTTTCGGAAAATCAATATTTTGATCTAACGTTATTCCTGCGTTTTTTTCGTTTTGCAAATTAAATTCTATATCATTAATACTAACATTGCTACTAAAAAGGCATGGAAGTGAGTCCATGTGTTTTACTTGTTGTTTGAACTCACTATACATAGAGTGCAAGTGAATTTAAGTTGCCGTCGATTCCCGATAAAATCATTTTATGCCATAGCTGTCCGCTATGTATAAGGTCGTAGGCCTTCCGGTAATCAACACGAAGCAGAACAATTGGTTTTTACTATATATTTCCTTTTCTATTAAATGATTTAGAATGAAAATTGCATCTACAGTACTGCAATTGGGTTTGTATCCGACATGGGCGTCTGTAAGAATGTCATGGGTTTCTGTCAAAGATTTTAAGCGTTCAATTAAAAGGATCACACTTGTACATAGTTTCGCAAAACAGCTTAACGGTGTGATGCCTCTAAAGTTATTTGGAAACAGAACTATCGCCCCGTTTATGTACTGGAATAATAATTCCCGTTGACCAGTAAGCATTCATAAATAATATTGTTTGAGGCTGCCTTATTATTATTTAAACAAACGCCATGTAGTTTTAATTATTTCTTCTTCGGAAATGGATGTCTCTAGATCTGGGTTAGAGCTGATTGGAGCTGATTGGATTTTCTATATAATCAAACTGCCGTTAATAACTATCACTTTCGTCGTTGTTTACGTTAACGTCAGCCTCAGAAGCTTAAGTATTGAAATATTCATAGAATTGTTGCAGCGATATTTTATCCGCTTTCGTTGATACCGTTTTTTGTTTGAATAATTTCCAGAATCCGCGATTTTTTTGCGACTTATGTTATTTATTTTAATTTCACAACCTGTTCTCTGTAATACTTAGATTTTATTTATGTTAAACTCAGATTTTATTTTTCCGACATAAATAGTTGTTCGTGTATGCATATTCCTATTAAAATTGTAGTGGTAAACTGTTTGAGTATATTCTGTCCGTTATTAACTATGATTGTAAATAACATTATTGCTAATTACATGTTTAAAGTATTTTTTACCTCGTTTATTTAGGAAATCAGTGAGTGAATACCTGATTGCAAATTTTGTTCTAGTTCTTGAGCACCGTTTAATATTTCGTGCACGAAATTATCCCTGTAATCTGATTTCCATTTGACGTATACGTGCTGATTATTTTTACAGTTAGTAACCGGATTGTTCATGCTCAGAGCAAAAGTCACTGGGACATGATTTGAGAATTCAGTGAAATCGTGCACCTTAAAATATGTAAAATCGTAATTTTTTTTGACTGATGCTAACAAATACTCTACTGTACTTCCCCGTGTATGGGTAAAACAAGTTAATTTGCCAACTCCTTTATCTAGAAATAGTATACCGTTTACAATTCTTAGCAGATTCATAGAATTGGATAATGAAATGGAATTTATATGCATATTAAAATAAAAAAATGATCTTTAACCTTTGTTTGCTTTACACAATGAAATACTGGTTTTATTGATCACTTAGTAAAATAGTATTGGATTTTATCACCTGATATAGAATCGGCTGTTAGAATCTGATAACTAATAGCCTTATATGTGCACGTGTATTTGTGTATTTCAGAGTACATTTAGAAGTCCTGCTGCGTCTTCGCGAATACATCTATTGGCTGCCCTGCCCATGTGACCGATAAGGAGAGCTGTGTTACGCGATTATAACGTAACACGCAGTGAACTATTTTCATAAGGCAAAATGTTATGTCAAGCGAATTCTTTCTCCACGTGACCAGCATAATGTACTACTTTAAATACATGTACGTAAAAGATACCTCCGCGAACTATTTCTCGGCGCGGATTGCCTTCAATCATCGATTTTTGAGTGATTTGGTGAAAGGTAGCGGTCTGCATACCGATTTTCAAAATACCACTTTTAACCTTTGTTGTTCTTGTGTGACAACCAAAAATAAATGTACATAGGGAGCTTAAACATGATGCGTTGAACAATTAACATTCCTTGCTAAATACCAACGGCAGTGTTATTCGTAAGCTCATATGTGCAGAAATATTATGTGGTCGCGGACTAGTTCCGCATCATAATGTCAAATCCATCTTCATAATTCTGCCGATATTTGTACACATAGCAAATACATGAAAATTATAAGACAGATTGCTAATTTAGAAGGTTGCCAAGAAAAAGTAATCCATAATGAATCAGAAGTTTCGTTTAGAAATAAACAAGAGAAAGAACACATTCGTAAATAAAATATTTATGTAAAGTGTAGATAATAATACAAATGATTAAAATCTATCTGATGGGATTTAGTAGTATAAGTAATTGAAGTCGTTCTTATGCTAGTGTTAGTAGTTGATGTAGTAGTACAATAAGTTGCAAGTGTTGAAGCTGGAGAGGGGGTAGCTGAATAAGTAGACGTTATTGAAGTTAATGTCGTATTAACATCATCAACAGATTAATATTACACATCGGACTGAAGGAACAGAATCAGCACCTGTTGCAGTGTCAACAGCAACGGTTGCATAAGGATTTAATGTATTTGTAAACACCTTAAATACCTAAAGTAGAAGGGCAATTAATATTTATGTTTTTTGAAATGCCTGTCGTAATCCCTCTCGTTTTTTAAAGGCTTATCGGCAGATAATAATACAACTTCAGAAGCGCTGATGCTTACTTATATGCAACATTTTGTTTCCATTTTAGTCACATGTAAAAGGCTAATCGCAAATTCTATCCAAAGCCTTTGGGATTAGCATTTCTCTTTTGTCATATTAATTAAACTCAAACTGCACATAAATACCGATCGTCCAAATTGTATTATCATCATTTGGCTTGGCGTTGCAGTTGGTCATATAGTAAGGTACGTTCGTTTATATGCATTTTACATATGTTATGCTTGTTTAGTTCTGTAACTGCTAGTTCAACTATTTTGTCTGAAATACGGAATTATATATTTGTGTGGTATGCATGAGACGTGTAAAGCACGAGGTCAATGTGTAGATGTGTACATAGGCATTTGTTGTAGGCTACAAATACAGGCGAAATTAGAAATCACATATACACAGTGCCTATACCACGTGACGTTTTTGGATCTGTGTTGGGAAAAAAAAGCGCGACCCAGTTAACATTTTTAAGGATTTATTTTTAAATATTTCACCATTTTTAATGGGATAAAGTGGAGAGCCGCTCATTCGTAAGAGTTTTCTATAGGTATCATGATCTTTTTAAACAAATAAGTATTTTTTCAGTAAAGTACAACCGCGCGTTTGAACGGTTAGACAAATGTCGGATCAGTGTGGGGACTTCATATCACAAACGCGCTGTTGCACTTTACTGAAAAAATACTTATTTGTTTAAAAGATCATGATATCCCTTTATCCCATTAAAAATGATGAAATATTAAAAAAGACATCATTAAAAATGCTAACTGGGTCGCGCTTTATCCTCCCATCCTCATATCTTAAAAAGTCACTTGGTATAGGCACCGTGATATATAAATGCCAAAACGCGAATCCGAAAGTCACAACCATAAAATTTTTTTTTTCGTGCTAAGCAATGAATCAGTTGTGAGTAATAGTAAAGGACGACTTGATAGTTTCACTCTAGCTCGAGTGAAATGATACACGTTGATCATTTCACTGAGGCATAATGCCAATGTTTTTCCTGTGTATTCATTATATTTACAATTAGCGAAAACCTCATCTTTAGTTTAAACCTCGATATGTTAATATAATATAATAAAACATATAATTAAATCATGTAACATAATATTGCGACAGCGATGTGGAAACCAAGGCACTGTTACAACAGCAGCATGCTTCATTATCGCCGTCACGTGACGTTATGGTTATAATTTGTACGAACGTTTAAGACGCTTACAAACATTTTTAGCAATTTTAAAATCCTCGTTCAAGAGCATTGAATGAAAAGACAAAGCGTGTTGATTTCATGAATCGGGCACATAATCATATTATAATTACGTCGTGCTTAACATTATTTTTTGTTTGTTTTGGTATACGCAAATCAAATAAAATATTTCGTTCATTCGTTTTTATTACTGTCATTTGTTTCACCCTTATGTATAATAATCATTGACAATAGTTACATTTAACGTTGCCAACTTCAAGCTCGGATAAGTCGAACTGCGGATATATCGAAGTTGCATTCGCATTCCCAAAACGACTTTGAAATAAAACAGTTCAGCTGCATTCATAACCATACTTTTAGCTATAAGTATACGTTACTATACTTTAACCAATCTGTATATTGAAAGAAAACGATGCGTTGACATTTTTGAAATTATTACTATATTTAACTTCGCTGTGCATTAAAACTTTTCCAATCGCTATCAACTTCATTTTCATCCTAGCTTCAATATATAACCATCATCATCAGTTTCATCATTATGGTCAGCATTATGATCATAAATAAAAAAACATTCTTATTTTATGTTTGTAGATGCATCCGTTGCTGCAACTCTCTCTGGCATGTTCGATCATTGCCGGATGTTCAACGCAGAATCGGCTTTCAATCCCAGACCCCCGTAAGTCAATTTTTGACCATATAGAGTATTTGGTATCGTTAGACTTGTTTTGAAAAGATCTTTCTAATGATACTGTTTACGTGGTTTATTATAGTCCGCAAACGCCTTATTTGACAGTTCTAAAACCCCGTAAGTTACTAAACGTTGAAATTGTTCAATTCCAAAATCCCGTTAGTCGATAGCCAATGAAATTTCACCATATCGACCACGTGTGCCGCTCAGCTTTGTTTACATTCCGCTTCAATTTTGTATTTTGCTTGAAACGATACAAACAGAAATGAGCCGTTTTATTAATTATGTAAGTATTATCAAGTGTGTATCCATTGCGAAATGTATACACATTTGTGTGTCCGTAATAGTTAAACAATAATAAGCACCCTTGTCGTTAAACTGATAAAGAATCAACGTCCGAATTAAAATTACATCTGATAATCGGATAAAACATTTGGACAGATTAATCAAAGCCCAGTATAAATTGACTGTAAATGAAATGTACTGCACAAACACATATTGCTATACAATCCACAATTTATTCCAATATGAACGTTCGTCTTAAATGAATCTGTATACTTATATGTTCCCGACAATTAAATTCATAGTTTAAATATAAAATGATAAGACATTTTAGCATTATATTTAAATAACTATAATTAATTAATCCAGTACTCTGTTTTACATCTGATACATTACATTTTGAATTCAATTGAATGCCAGTTAGGAATATATATTATGAATGAATATTGATTTTTTCCCTCTCATATAAGTTAATATAAGATGTAATAAATTGCAAACAACACCAAAAATCTGTTTGACAGGTATTCGATATGCGATCTGCCTGTTGAACTACTGGCGACCGTGTTCTTGCACCTGGAATTCTATGATTATTTGATAGTAATCTGCAGAGTCAACTCTCTGTTCTACAACATTGTAAACAACTCGTCAAAAGTTTGGAAAAAATACAGTTCAACCTTTGTGTTCGCGTTGACTCTACCGCATTAACATCGATAAAGAAGCATTCAAGAAACGTGGACAAACTATTATTGCCGTACTCTATCTGGTCGATTAAAACATTTGAATTAGATTTTGTACTGGCTCACACTTACTTTAAAAAACTTCGCTGTTTAATCATAGAAGAGGCCCCGCTTTCGACGATGTGTTTTATTCATAGTTCTACAAATCTTAAAGTGGTTGATGTATCAGGCTGCTCCAACTTATGTGACAGAGACTTTGAACGTCTTGTTGATTGTTCAAAACAAGAAAAACTGTATGTAAGCTTTACAAGCTTATGACCAGAAACACTTAAATGCATTTGTTATCGAAAATCATTGAAAATTTTGAATGCCTGTAATGTACACTTACACATAGTTCATTGTGAGAACATTTTCAGCAACACCGTTGGAACATTATTTTCAATGCATATACCTTTATGTCCTTCAGTCAATAGAAGGGAATTTGACAGACGTGTAAGCGACATTTTCTTTGAGACAAGTGTCCATATACATGAACTTAAAGTATGAGCAGATTTAACCTGTTGGATACGCTACGTCTTTTCGACGAGTATGAAATTGATCCTGAAGAGCATGTAGGCAATGATGAACTGTTCGCCGACAAGACTAATGACTTAACAGTGCACATTTGTGACACAAACAAGGCTCCTAGTTCGCTTTTCACGGATAACTTTGATATTGATTGTGATCAAAACACATATTGTTCTCAACATAAATGTCAATAAGGAACACTTTGTGATAAACCAAGAAATTGAGCCACTTTAAAAGAATGTCTTTACTGACAAGGATATTGAAAACGTGAATGTAAATGGGCATAAAGAAAATTATGCAGTGGACGTTATTACTGAAGACCATTCTACATAGCATAAGTCCTAATGAAGACCGCTTTGTTGCTGAAAAAGAAACAAAACTGATTTAAAGCAATGATAATGAGAATTATATTATCGACAAAGTAAATGTGAATGCTGATAATAATGCCACGTTACTAGTCAACCTGCTAACAGAAGACAGCCAATTAGAAGTAGGTGATGCTGCTATGAACCATGAACACATTTTTCCACAAAACAGTAAACAACGAAGCAGAAAACTTACAAGAGATCCTATGTCCTTGGCAAAGAATGAAAAGAAGGTTATAAGACAATCTGGGCAAGAATATACACATTTGAAAGGTGTGATTGTACAAATCAAAACAATTAATTTGAACATAGATTGCGAAGGGAAGTGCCGATTTAAATGTAGTTAGGTATTTCCGAAAAAATCAGCATATAAATAAACAAAGAGTTTTGGTCACTTACTGATGATAAAAAGTATGTGTTATTTGCAAAAACAACTGAAAAACGAAGTAATGACACTAACAAAACAAATTGCAGAAGAAAGTATACATACACATATTATCTGTTAAAAGACAATGACAAGTTCAGAGTGTGTAAAGAATTTTACTTAAGGTGATAAGAGTAGATGAATGTAGAGTCAGAATCTGCATGAAAAGATTTCAAAAGGTGAAGGAGATTACCAAGATATGAGAGGACGTAACACAACAAAGCGAATACCGCAACGTGACATAGATTTTATAGAACACATATACAGTCGTTCAAAAGACGACCGTCGCATTACTGTCCCGCAAACAGTTCAGTTGAATATTTAGATGCTAACTTGTAGTTAAAAGCAATATATGAATTGTACATAGACAAATGCAAGGCTGAAAGCTTCACACCATTAAAGAATAGCCAATACAGGAATATATTTAGCAAGGAATTTAACATTATTTAAAAAAAACATAAAAAGGATAGGTGTGATGTTTGTGACATAGAAAAGGTGAACTCTGAAAGCGTGGAGAATCCGAAATATATTGACCACATAAAAGATCGTAATGAATCTCAGCAGATCGAGAAAAAAGATCGTTTAGAATCAAAGCGCTCTGATAATCGTCAAGTTACAGTGTATTTTGACTTGGAAAATGTTATTTTCCTACCCAGGGCAGAGGTGAAAAAAATTTCTATAAGAGAAAGTTGTCGGTATATAATTTAACGGCTCATTGTTCAAAGGACAGGTCCTGCTACAATGATATATGGACGGAGGCTGATGCGGGGAGAAGGGCAAATGAAATGGCAAGTGGACTTATAGCAGTACTTTATTCAATTAAGTACAAACATCCAAATGTAAAAAAAAATCGCATTGTGGTCAGATTCATGTGTTCCTCAGAATCGCAATAGTGCGATGACACTAGCTTTGAAATTGTTCATGAACACCAGTGATGTTGAAGAAATTGTCCAAAAGTTCCGCTGCCCCGGGCATTCTGAAATACAGGAAGTCGACAACGTCCATAGTGACATTGAAAAAGGTATTCAAAGTGTGTGAAGTGTACAGTCCAGTTTCCCTAATTAGAACCATGAAGACTGTTTGACGTGAAGCCGATTTCAATATCATTCAAATGACCAAAAAGCACTTTAATGACTACCTAAAAGCAACATAGTCATTGAAATTCAGCAATATACCCTTTACAAAGGTGAAGTGTCTTCGATATGAAAAACCCCGACCTATGGATGTTGACCTGAAACTTTCGTTTTCCGATGTGTCATACCGTACAGTAACTATTTATGGCATGCAACCGACGAGGAATGCAGTTCACACAGCTGCGTTGCCATTAGCACCCCTGCTCAGAAAACAGCCAGTTCTGTCTTTAGAAAAAAATACGCGATCTTACCAGTATGTCTGAATACATGAGTCCAATCGACAGTCAAAACTACAAATCCAAGAAACTTTTCCTTGAAAATGACAAAGTTACAGACCAAAGTAAAACTGATGATACTCACACGACTGCTGGACACGAGATGATTGTATAAAGCAACCAATGATCAGCTAACGGACTTGGTGCTGATAAACGTGTTTTTTTTTGCTAGGAGTTATTTATGCTTAAATTAATCCATAAACGTTTTAGTTAACTTTGTGAGTTTGTTGGTTGTGTTTTCTTGTTTAAAAAATATTATAGTCAATGATAACACTTTAATTTCTGATGGGTTATTACATGTAAGTATTATACTATACATGCACGTTGGTTTGCAAAGTATTTAAAGTGCACTTTTACATTACGACAAATTTTGATTAAGTAAACTTGTTAAGGACTGTACAATAATCAGTTTTTTAAGTTAAAGTTACATGTTCGTTTTTGTTTTTTCTTTTTCTTCATAGCATGTTTAATAATTATCTTGAGTGCCTAATGCAGCCAAATGGATGTTATGATAATAAAGCTTCAGAAGAATAGTATATAGTGTTTTAAAAAGAGCTTCATCAAATTATAGTTAACTATGATCGTAAGACCTACTTGGCCACTAACGCTAAAAACAATTGACTTTCGGGAAAATTAGCCGACAGTTATTTTCTATTAATATTTTAGTAATTTTAAATGTATAAAACATTTTAAATTAATTAATTTAACGTGATAAATCTTCATAAGCTGACCTTCTAGTTTGCACAATTAAAAAACTAAAACCCCG